>NC_133617.1:296840551-297140551 GCF_048593235.1 Sminthopsis crassicaudata | reverse complement strand
TAAAAGAATTCTAATCTGCTACTAACATTCAAGGCATATACATTATATGGGCCAGGCCCAATGCTCCAGTCATGGGCTTCTTTTAAAAATGAATTTTTATAGCAAGACAAGATAATACTGATAGTTTCACATTTTTAAAGGAACATGAGTTATTATTGTTTCAGAGCCCAGTTTCAGAACTAATTTTACAATCCAGGCAAGATGCTGATTTGTAAAGGGCCATCAAAGTGCATGGGGCTGCTTTTTCCGACACTAAGCTTGACACAAATTGTAGCCTCCCTTATGAGAGGGCCATCAAACACACTTGTTAAAGGGGGATGGGAGAAATAATTCAATAATTCTTCCATTTGGTGATGACCATTTTTATGCTGTAGCACTACAATCAGATTTACATTACTCCTGTATCCTCAACTGCATCATCCTAATGTCTACTATAATTTGGAAATTGGTTTGGAAATCCATTCCTTTCACTAACTGAGGCATTGTAAACATAAACAGCACACAATTTTTATGAGGTCACACAAGAGCAAACCCACAAATAAATACTGGAGCTATAAAAGATTTGCATCCTCAAAACATATCTATAGCCCATATAGTTTGAGAGTTCAATATATTAATTCTGTGGATATTTAAATAATAGGAATTCCACTTTTACCTTCTACTTTTATCTCAGCCTCTCTTCTTCTAGGACTCTTGACAAGAGGCAGCGGAAGACTGTATGAAGAGCCTCATTTCTCTGCATAAATATTGTGAACAAAGTATGAGCAGCAAGTATGCAATACAAGATCTACACTTTTTGTAGCATCAGTACAAGCAAAATGATAAGATGCTTATAAGACTGTATAGTAGGCCCATGAAATGCCTAAAACTAACATAAGAAGCAAGGTTAAACACATGAATAAATAAACCCAACATAATGAGAGTTTCAGAGGGATCAATTGTTTGCAGCGTCCATGGTAAGCTTTTCTTATGCATCTCTCAAACATCTGTATCATCAGGATAGGTTTGCATTTCCTTGACCATTTCTAGGTTCCATGTCATTTGTGGAGATTCTCTGGTTCACACTAGTAAGTTTATGACAAAAGCTAACTAGACTGATTTGCTAGTAATTAGTTCATGTAATGAGAATTAGTTTAAATTTTATGGCTCTAACTCTATTTTCAACACAATTATAAGAAGAAAAATAAAATAGGAACCCATATTCCCCCTGAAAGTTCAGAGAATGTCAGGCTTTACATATTATTTGCTCAAATTTTATTCTTGAAATGGACAATGTCATCCATATATTGAAGGAAAAATGACCTGACTTGGAAAATGAGCCTTCCCATCCCTTAATAATATTGCACTTTACTTCGAAGTAGGAAAAAAAAGACATGATTTAAAATTCTTTATAATTATTAGTGCAATTGTATATGAAAAAACTTCATCAAATTTTGAGAACTTATTACTAAAACATATTCCAGACCTATATATAACATAGAAACACTTGCAAATCAAATGTGTATGTACACATATGCACATATGTATACATTTATTTTGCATGTACATATACATATACATACATATCTTAGTAGTTAAAGAAAAATATCTAATCATTCCACTTTCACTCTCCATTTTTAACCACAGTCTTTCTTCCACTAGGAGTGGAATCATTATTTTTCCAAAATTTGTTAATCCATTAAATTATTGTTTAAAAAACACTCTTTTGAATTCTAGTCTTATCCTTCTGTATCTATATTTGTATATAGATCTATCATTTCCATAATGGAGTTTTTGCCTACTTTTTATTCATTGAGTATGAAAGTGAGAAGCACCACACTCTTTAATCTTATCAGCATGGTTCTTAACTTGGTCTAAGTGGCTATACCCTCCAGTTGTTTTGTCAGTACCATCATACCTCCCCCACCCCTCTCCCCTTCTCCTCACACTTCCTTTTCTGGCTCTTCTTAAAACTCCCTCCCCCCCCTTTTGTTTTTTAGAACTTGTGGGATTCTTTAAAGCCAATTGTATTATATTGTACATAAGGAATGTTTCTTCAGGAATTAAATGAGGACCAAATATTATTTCCTTAATTGGCTTTAAACAATCCCACAAAAAAAGTCTTAAGGAGAACAGCTAGACAAGGAAATGTGAGGAGAAAGAAGAAGGGGAGGGGGGATGGTACTGACAAAGCAGCTGAAAGGCATGGAGAGTTAGATCTTAAATACCATATCAATAAGCTTAAAGAGTGTGGTGCTTTTCATTTTCACAGCTCAGTTAAACCCTAGCATGTACCATTAGGACATTCCCCATCTCTTGATCTTTCTCCCTCAATTTCATCCTTTTGGGTGGAGGGAGGAAGAGGAGGGGGAAAGGCAGTGACCCCATCAGTACCACCCATCAGCAGTTTTGCCCACCCCCTATGACACAATTACAAAGAACATTAAAACTAAAAATGAAGGACAGGATACCTTTGATTTAAACATAGGAGCATGCCCTGTGATTGAAGAGTTTGATTCTTCAGGTTAAGAAAAAAAAATACTCCATTTAATCTAGAAATTATTAAAGATCTGAAAAAGCCTTGCACTTTTTATGGGTCTACATCGTCTTATGTTAAGATGATATTAGAGAATTTGGCTTTTGAAATTTTAACCCCTAATGATTGGAAATCTATAGTAAGGACATGTTTAGAACCTGGACAAAACTTGTTCTGGTTTCTGAGTGTAATGAACTCTGCCCAATGAAATAGGCAACCTGGAGTTTAAATACCAGTTACCTTTGACCAATTAACAGATGTAGGTCAGTATACAGATACTTTAGTGCAGATTAATTACACTTTGATAGTATATGAGCAAATTGCTGCTGCTTCTATCAAAGCATAGAGCACCCTCCCAGGAAGAAAAGATAGAGGGGAAGCCTTCATGGAAATAGAGCAAGGTCCAAATGAATCCTTTGCTGATTTTGTGGGAAATCTGAAGACAGCTGTCATACAAACTATTGGTGAAAATGCAGCAACAGGAATAATGATAAAACAACTTGATAAATTTAGAAAATGTTAATGAGGTTTGTAGAAGAATTATACTGGGACTACAGAAAGATGCTCCTTTAGAGGAGATCATAAGATGCTGTGCCACAGTGGGCACAAATGCCTTTTATATCCAGGCTATGATGCAGAGTCCCCAAGATCCCAACATGGGAAGACAGGGTCCCTTTTGTCAAGGGACTTCCAGAGAGACTCGTCAATGCTTTCAATGTGGTAAAATAGGGCATCTGAAAGCTCAATGTTGGCATAGAAGACAGTGGGAGAACAAAACACAAAACCCCATGTCCAAAATGCAACAGAGGCTTCCATTGGGCTCAGAATGTAGATTGTCTTAGTGAAACGAGAGGCAGGGCTGGGCTCCAGAGCCCCAGGCAAAAAACACTTGGGACATGATGGCAGCTGATGTTATGCAAAGAGAGTCTTTAGAAGTTCAGTACTCCAATATGATCAATCAACTGAGAAACAATCTGATGGGAGAAAGGGATTACAGTTGGGGAGAATAGAGTTGTATGCAGCTGGGACTACTGAGATATCCCCTGGAGAGGTGAAATCTGTCCCTGTCTGACCTACGGATCCCTTTCCTCCAGGTACAGTAGGCTTGATCATTTCACTACCTAAGAGTGCTTACAAAACAGTGCCCATCCATACACTGATGTGGAAAACTGGGGAATGTGTAGCTAATATCCCAGTCACTAATACAGATAGACAATGTGTGACTTATCACCCATGAAAAGTAGTAGCATCAGGTATACTGGTACACACTCCTGATAGGCAATTTGTGATATTTGCCCAGATTTTGACTCTCAACAACAGAATCCAGGAATATTCTGGACTGCAGCTGTTACAGCTGAGCGACCTATGCTCACTATCTATGTAAATTGAATACCATTGAAAGGGTTGGTAGATACAGGTGCAGATGGTACAGTCATTAGAGGTGCCAACTGGCCCAGTCACTGGCCAAAGATTAAGGCAGACACCTACATATGTGGCATAGGAGGATCAATAGCAGCTGAAGTTAGTGCTACCCCTTTGAGATGGCTATTTGAAGGTGAATCAGGAGCTTTTACTCCTTTTATAGTTGAAAAAATCCTCATCAATCTATGCTATGTTATTAAATTACATGGATAATATATTGGGATGTACACCTGAGGAGCAAATGTTAGAAGCATATGGAGTATACCTTAAGAAACTTACAGTACAAAAACTTTCTTTTAAAACAGAGAAGTTGAACACCTTAAATGACTTTCAGAAATTAATAGGAGATATCCAATGGATGCATCCAGTGTTAGGCTTAACTACCTATCAGTTGTGAACATTATATGACATTTTAAGGGGAGACAGTGCTTTAAACTCACCATGCCAACTTACAAAATAAGCTCAAGAGGCTTTGAGAGAAGTTGAACTGATTTTATCTAATGTGGTTGAAAGAGTTACTCAGAAACCCTTGGAAATGTCAGTTTTTGCTAACACAAATGCCACCCACAGCAGTCCTTCATCAAGAAGACAGTATGATAGAGTGAGTGAACCTCCCAGCACAACCAGAACAAAGCCTTACTCCTTGGACCCAGTGCTTGTGGCTAGAATTTTATTAAAGGCCATTAAGCAAGTAGTACAATTATATGGGATAAGACCTGACAAGATATATACATTTTATACCAATGCACAAATTAATATGTGCTCTGAAACCATCCCAGAGTGGCAAATTTTATTAGCCACAGCTCCAAATTTTACACATGAGTTTCCATTAAAAATAACCTGCCTATTACATAATTGACAATGAAGTTTTAAAGAAAAGTTTTCTAAACTTCCTCTTAAAGGACCAACTGTCTTTACAGATGCATCCAAATATAACATTTGTGCTGTATACTCTCATAACAACCATAAAGAGAGTAGTCAGAACTCCTTTTCAGTCCACTCAGCAGAATGAATTGTATGCAATCATGCTAACTCTAACTTATTATCCAGGAGATATAAGTATAATATCTGATTTGGACTATTCAATAGGTGTGGTACAAAGAATTGCCACAGCCCAAATAAAATTTGTAGCCTCCAATATATATCAGTTCTTTAAGAAACTTCAACTTGCTCAAGAGTGAGTGCAAAAGCATCCAGGTAAGATTTATATCTTGCATGTCTACTCTCATAGTGGATATCCAGGTCCCATTTTTTATGGAAATTCAAAGGCAGATAGTCTTCTAACCATGTTAGCCAGTATTCCTTTTTTTGGCAGCCCAAGAATTTCATTTTAAATATCATTAGGCTGCATGAACTTTACATTTGCAATTTGGGATAACAAAAGAAGCTAGGAGCATAGTAAAAACCTGTACAGCTTGCTTTCTTTTCCACATTCCTACGCTCCCTCCAGGGAAGAACCCTCATGGTTTAAGAAATAATGAAATTTGGCAAATGGATTGTGACCCATTATAAATCTTTTGGTTATCTGTCTTTTATCTATGTTGTGGTAGATATCTTTTCAGGATTCACTTTTGCAATATCAGCAGCAAAAAAGACAACCCAAGTGGTCACTGAATTCCTTATTCAAGCAGTTGCAATTATGGGTGTGCCACAAGCAATAAAAACAGATAATGGACCTGCATATACTTCTAAACATTTTGCACAATTTTGTGCACAGTGTAAGATTTTACACACTACTGGCATACCATTTAATCCTCAAGGACAGACAATAGCAAAGAGGAGAAACAGAGACATCAAGATTCTTCTCCAAAAACAAAAGAAAGGGGGAGCCACAGGTAACAATCGAGAACTTCTAAATTTAGCTCTTTATACCATTAATTTTTTCATTTTTGATAAAGATGCACTGGCTCCAGCAGACAGGTTTTATAACCCACCGGAAGGGCAGTGTCCAGTGCAAGCAACTCCACTATCTTTAGATAATGGCCAGGTGATGTGGAGAGAACCAGAAAGTGATGAATGGTTAGATAGGCTAACTGCTTGGGGGAAAGGGTTTTTTTGCATCTCTATAGATGGAGAAGGAATCAGATGGATTCCTTGAGCTGTATTCACCTTGTCCATTGGAGAGAAAAATAGAAGACTCAAGAAACATCAAATGATTCCATCTATCACTATATGTGCCAATGACCAACAAAAATTATTAATGAGACTGCTCCAGGGCTTCAAAATTTGCAGGAGTCATTGAATTCCATGACACATGAAGTAATCGACAATAGATTGGTTTTGGACTATTTCTAGGACTTATATGTATAATTCCTCATGTTGATTCATGTTGTTTGTTACATGCCTGTTTGTTATAGCCTGTGCTATATTACTATGTGCTTGTGTAATACCTCCCATGCTGATGGATTTATTTTTACCTCTTTCAAGTAACATCATCCAATCCAGAGGAAACCTGCTGACAATAGCTGGTTTGGTCTTCTCACCTCCCTGAGAAGTCAAGGAGGGCACAATCGCCTCTTTTTTGGTGTTTTCACCTCCCTTCCTGAGAAGTCAGGGAGAGTGTGACCACCTGTGTTATAAAACAAAAGAAAGCAGATGTAGAGGGCCCGAACTCTAGAGCAGTATACTTGAAAAAAAGTATTACCTCAGTGGAATTGATGAGATGGTGGTTCTCTAGTTCACATATATCTAGTATTATGTGATTATATCACTTTTGTTTAATATAATGAAATAATCACACTAGTTTGATATAACAATATAATCATTGTAGATTGGCTTATATTCAGTATACTATAATGATGTAATTGTCATAGAGTATTTAAACTAAGAACAAAGTCAGACTCAGAAGGAGACTGCTTCAGACTGTCAAACTGCTGGAGGAGACTGGCTCAGACTGAGACTGGGTTAGACAATGACAGACACAGACTGTGAAGGAGACAATAAAGCCTTTGAACTCAATTCTTGTCCCTATAGTCACTATCCTCCTAAGTCAAGGATCTCAAGGTCTGGGGAGGACCTCTAGAAAGCTATCCTGAACATTATCTAGTAATGTAACCTATGATTTTGTGGGGTGAGAAGATTTATAATTGTAAAGAAAAACTCCATTCAAATTTGGGTTCACTGTAACTGTATATGAAAGATAATATATGTCTAGACAGGTAATAATAAATGTCCTTGCTTCTGGACTTAGTTTTATCTCTGTGCCTTTCCATGTCCTTTTCCACTCTCCATCTAATTTGGGCAAAAGAAATGGTGTTCAGTGGGAAAAAACACCTGAGGAACTTCAGCTATTTGACAGTTATTGCATGAGTACTTTTAACATGAGTGAAGACCAAGTATCAAATATTAAAATTGGGCAGTTTCAGAAATGCTCACCACAAACCAGTCTGAGGAAATCTAATGATCAATAAATTCAATCTAAAGAAGAGATGGAAACTGAAGCCATTATCATAGAGGAAAGGCCCTGCTTTTTGTCCTAAAAAGCTTGAAAACTGAGACAAATCATCTCCTACTGGAGTTAAAAGACTAAGCTGTCAAAAATTTGGAAAAGAACAGTTAATACTAAGGCAAGGGGACCTAGTTTCCTAAAAATAATATAAAAAATCCTTTGGCTTTTAAACAAAAAGAATATGCAAAGTTTACTTTTTTTCATAAGGAGGAATTAGAATTATAGTAATATTTTAGCTGAAATAGAGAAAAGCTCCATGGCCATGTACTTAATGAAGTTTTTTTAGGCAAAATTTGATGAAGACTACCCAGTGAAACAGTTTAAAATATAGTGCTGATAGAGACCAGCAGGATACAAACCTAGTGGGAGAAGAGCTATGACATCACTAGAAGACAACGGCTACTTTTCTTTCTCAAGTAGCCATTGTCTTCTAGTGACGATGAAAATACTCTCACCAAATATTTCTTATTTATAAGCCTGCCCACTAATATTCTTTATATGTATTCATTTTAAAAATTAATAATGAAGAAATCAAGATTGCAATTCCTAGTTTGAAATAAAAATGTAATAAATTCACAATGGCCATTCTCTTTGCCAAAAGATGGATTTATTTATGGGAAGATATTGTAGACAAAATAAGTGATAAAATATGCACCATGAGTGTAAAATATGATATAGAATTGGGAGAGCAAGAGGTTATTATTATCAAAGAAAGGATGGGACCTTGTGTTTCAAATGTTTTCTCCCTCCCTTCTCCCCACTCATTCCTTAACAAGCAATCCAGTATATGTTAAACATGTGCAAATCTTCTAAACATATTTCTAGAATTATCATGCTAAACAAGAAAAAAATTAGATCAAAAAGAAAAAATGAGAAAGAAAACAAAAAGGTGAAAATACTATGTTCTGATCCAGATTCACTCCACAGTCCTTAAAAAATCAAGGTTTTTTTACACAAACAAAACCAACAGAAACAAGATTAAAAATGAAGTGCAAATATGGGGAAAATTTTTCACAGCCAGTGTTTCTAATAAAGTTCTCATTTTAAAAATATAAACAATGGTTTCAAATTTATAAGAATATGAATCATTCCCCAACTGATAAATGGTCAAAGGATGTGGATAGACAATTTTCAGATGATGAAATTGATGCCATCTATAATCATATGAAAAATGTTCTAAACCACTATTGATTAGAGAATGCAAATTAAAACAGCTCCACCTCACACCTTTCAGATTGGCTAAGATGACAGGAAAAAGTAATGATAAATTTTGAAAGGGATGTGGGAAAATTGGGATACCAATGCATTGTTGGTTGTGAACTGATCCAATCATTCTTGAGAATAATTTGGAATATGCCCAAAGGGCTATCAAATTGCACATACTCTTTGACCCAAGATTGCTATTATTGGGTCTTTATCCCAAGGAAATCATAAAGGAGGGAAAAGGATCCACATGTGCAAAAATATTTGTAGCAGCTCTTTTTGTGGAAAATAAGTAGATGCCCATTAGTGGAGGAATGAATAAATAAGCTGTGTTATATGAGAGTAATGTAATACTATTGTTCTATAAAAAATGACACACAAGCCAATTTTAGAAAGGCCTGCAAAGATTTACATGAACTGATACAGAGTGAAACAAGCAGAATCTTTTTTTTTTTCCTGTTTTATTTTTACCTCTCCCATGGTTTTTCCCTTTTGTTCTGATTTTTCCTTTCCAACATGATTCATAAAGCGATGTGTATTTAAAACAAATAGATGACATTAAAAAAAAAAGAATGAGAACTCAAAATAAGTTATTTTAAAGGAAGTTTGTGCAAAAAACTTAATGAATATATAGACAAATACAAATAAAGATATACAAGCACAGGGTTAACAATCTTCTTGACTATCAGTGAACTGGAAGTTATATGTTTTAATACAATGTAGAACCATTTAGAAACGTGGGAAAACCTATATGAACTGTTGTAAAGTGAAGTGAACAGAACCAGGAGATCTTTGTACATACTAAAAACAATATTGTATTGATAATCAACTATGAAAGATAGCTTCTCTAATCAATACAATAATCCAATGTAAAATGCATCCAAAGAGAACTATGGAGACTGCAA
This sequence comes from Sminthopsis crassicaudata, assembly GCF_048593235.1. Classification (NCBI taxonomy): domain Eukaryota; kingdom Metazoa; phylum Chordata; class Mammalia; order Dasyuromorphia; family Dasyuridae; genus Sminthopsis; species Sminthopsis crassicaudata. Next base: position 297,131,058 of record NC_133617.1, on the reverse strand, counting down.
GTAGATTGAAACATAGCATTTTCACCTTTTGCTGTTGTAGTTATTGTTATTGTTTTTTTGCTTGCTTGTCTTTTTTTCTTTTCTTTTCTTTTCTTTTTTTGATTTGGTTTTTCTTGCACAACATGATGAAAAAATATAATGATCCAAAACAATTACAAAGGATAAAAAAATGCCATCTGCCTCCAGAGAGAAGTGTTGAACTCTGAGCTCATATTAAAGTTTATTATTTCATTTTATTTTTCTCACTTTTTCTTTTTGCAATATTTTTGGCATTATTTCACATGAATAATTGATATCATATAGTTTACTTTCTCACTGAATGAGTGAATTGGGGAGAGAAATAATTTGGAGCTCAAATTATTTTTTAATTGGTAAAGATAAATAAATAATAATTTTTAAAACGAAAAAAAGCATTTGGTTAATATGCTTTCCTTCCCAACTAAAAAAAAATAAGTAAATAAAACTCTCTTCCCTTTCATTTCATTTTCATTATAGTCATTGCAACCATTTCCCCTTTAAATGCAACAGTAAAAAGCACATTGTGACTTTTCCCTTTCTTTTACATTCTTTTTGCTTTAATTTAATCTTACTGAATTTAATCTTCTTTTTTGAAACTGGAAGCCAAAAAGCACCTGAAGCTACTATAGAACTTGAAAAGATAAAACAAACACAAAGAAAATCAAGAGGCTAAAGAAACTGGAGTTCTTTCTCCTATTCTTGACATTTTGCCCCACCTATCATGAAGAGGCAGGGTACTAACATTAAGAAATGCAGAGATACTTATTTCCTTCCTTCCTTCCTTCCTTCCTTCCTTCCTTCCTTCCTTCCTTCCTTCCTTCCTTCCTTCCTTCCTTCCTTCCTTCCTTCCTTCCTTCCTTCCTTCCTTCCTTCCTTCCTTCCTTCTTCCTTCCTTCCTTTCTTCCTTCCTTCCTTCCTTCCTTCCTTCCTTCCTTCCTTCCTTCCTTCCTTCCTTCCTTCCTTCATGTGCTTTACTTGGAATCAAAAAACCTAAAATTTCAGTTCTTCCTCAGACACTTATAAGATGTGTTACTCACAGTATGTCATGTAACCTCTCAGTCTTAGTTTCTTCATTTTTAAAATGGAAATAATAACAACAATAAAGCAAAATTAACCAGTCTTTAGTGTGACTTTCAGATCTTTTCTACTACCATAGATATCTCAAGACATAAAGAATATCTGATTCATTCTATCTTGCCTGGCATTCCCTAACTTTGCCATTGTTTTCCCCTCATGATGTAAAAAAAATTAGATGTTTTGTAGAAATGGTGGTAGTTTATTATTATCAAAATAATAATAAAATTATTATTAATATACATATTTAGTTCTTTAAACTTTTATAAATGATTTTATTAGCAATAATCCTGATGTTTAAGAAGTACAAATTTTATTTTTGCTGATTTTAAAATCAGCAAACTATTTGATAACACCATTGCTTTTTACACATTATTTTTTACCAAAAACTTGTTGTCACATTGATTCTAGACTTTGTTTTCTGACATACAGGATAATGTTTGTCTTTGGAGTTCCTTATTGTTGGGTGTATTTTTCCATCATTTTCTGTTGATGTAGACAGTGCCAAGAACAGAGATATGGCAGCCAAGGACAATACCAGTTTAGTGTATAAACTTCTTAAGGAAGAAGATGGTGGAATATAATGAGTAATATTGCCTCATAAAACAAAGAGAAGCAATGAAGTGAAAAAAAAAAACAGTTTTCAGAAAGCTTGGCAAGAAAGAAAAGTAAACATCATTTTTCTGAGGGCATTTAAGGATGAAACTAAAAAGAAGACTCCAAAATGGTGAGTGACCCCTTGAGAGTGATTTACAAAAGGATATATACTAGACATGGATAAAAAGATATGGATAGGGTGAGATGTGTATTCTTAGGGAGAATATCCATGTTGATGAGCCCAAATATTGAATAAAATACTAAAACTGACAATGAAAAATCTTCAGGATCTGCCAATAAAGAAATTAGAACAAATGCCTGCTATTTGATTCATAACATGTGAAATTTTTCATGTTTTATAATTTTTTGTTGCATTGACACTTGATTGTGGGTTGATTCTGGTGAGACTGAAGGAGGAAAGGGGGACTAGTATCATCTAAAGAAAGAAAAATAAGCTTTTAGACGGAGATGTTGCATGCCATTTCTTCCACTGTAATGACTGAACTAATTTTATAAAGATATTTCTACTCTGTTTTGATTACTGCCTCCTTCTCCATTTTATAAACCTTGGCTTCGACAGGACTCATCAGCCAAGTAAGCTTTTCATATGGCATTCTTATTATTGTCTTAGACACAAAAAGTATGAGGTGCTTTCTTTGTATCATAGGAATGACATCTCACTTCAGGATTATTAATTGACTTTACTTGCTAGCATGGTCTGGTCTCATTTCTGTAAGGGAAAGGGAAAGGGACATGATAACACTGAATAAGTCTCATGACTATCCAAAATATTCTGAAAATTTAGGACTCCAATATGTTTGTTCTCAATATTACCGCTAATGGTACATTTTTGAACAAATTGCAATCTATTCATGCTTTTTATTCTATGCAGAAATTCTTCACATGCAAGACAATACATGATTGATAATCTCTCTCTCTCTCTCTCTCTCTCTCTCTCTCTCTCTCTCTCTCTCTCTCTCTCTCTCTCTCTCTCTCTCTCTCGTTCCAATACAGATGATGAAATGGATAATGTATTCTATTTGGAATCAAAAGGACTGGAATTCAAGTTCTTCGGTTTTTCCTCAGATCTTTACAAACTATGTTACTCACTGCATAGCATGTAATCTCTCTATTAATTTTTTAAAAAGATATCAAATCTACTTGATTTTTTTTTCTGTGAACTCAAGCATCTTACCATTTGGAGAAATATATCCATCAATTAAACTATAATAAACACAAAATGCCAATAAGTACCAAAAATTTTCAATTTAAACTTTGCATTGTGTCATATACTACACTAGATAGAAGTCAAAAATAAAAATATACATCCTTAAGAAATTTACATTACATTAGGGGAGATAATATATATAAGTTTGATGATTTCCTAAACATGCCACTAAATATTTAAAAAAAAACCCTTCTACTTTGTTTTATCCTTTGTCTCACTGATCATTTTTCATATTCAAACTCAGTAAACCTGATACTACTCATCTAGAGTAGTGTTTAGGTAGTAGATGATACAATGGATAGAGCGCTGGGCTGGCTTCAGGAAGATCAGAATTCAAATCCAGTTCAGACTTTTACTAGCTGTATGACTATGGACAATTACATTAACATGTGTTTGCCTTAGTTTTTTCAACTGTAAAAAGGGAATAATAAAAGCACCTGCCTCATCAGGTTGTTGTGATAATCAAATGAAATAATAAGTGTAAAATACTTAGTATTTACACATAGTAAATGTTTTATAAATATAGTAAATGCTTTCCTCTTTCCATCCCCCTAACTTCCTGCCCTTTTCTCCTTCCCTCCCTCCTTTCCTTCCTTCCTTCTTTTTTAAACATTGTTCTTTCTTTCCCTTTCTTTCTTCCCTTTCCTTCTCCATTTCTTTCCTTCCCATTTTCTTCCATCTCTCCTTTCTCTTCTTTTCCTTCCTTCCTTCCTTCCTTCCTTCCTTCCTTCCTTCCTTCCTTCCTTCCTTCCTTCCTTCCTTCCTTCCTTCCTTCCTTCCTTCCGTCCGTCCTTCCTTCCTTCCTTCCTTCCTTCCTTCTTTCCTTCTTATAGAACTAAAATCAAGAGCTGAAAACAAATAAAAACTGCACACTGACACTCCTAGGTGGCTCTGTTGAGTCACAGAGGAAACTTTCATTGTCACTTTCCAAAATAGAAAGGAAAATCACATCACTGAGAAGTGAAAACACTAGAAGCATCCCACCTCCATGTCCTGATATGTGGCAGAAAGTGACCTAATCTATAACTGCCACCCCCTTCTGCCAATTGGCTTCCTGGAGAATAGCCTTTTACTGTACTGTTAATAAGTTGCTGAGACAGAGAACATGAATACTAATAGTTGAGGTCAACAAACCTTATGTAACCCTAAGAAAGTCCTTTGTGCAAAGTCTTCTACTTTGTGTGGGATAGAAACCCTACAAAAGTGAGATTTAATGATTCTCTGAGCAAATTGAAAAATATATAAGTATTCAGTTCTTTCCTTTTTCTGTTTAATCTCCCTTTGCCCTTTTAAAATCTTTTTCTTATAGTGTTCTTAATCCTTTTAGTTTCCTCCTTCATAGATACTTACTGCTCTGATATGACCACATAGCATCCTTATGTCACTAAAATGATTCAACAAGAATTTTCTCCTTTTAATAAGTCTAGACCTTTTTATCCCCTGCTCCTACCAGTATTAAAATTCAGTTTCTCTTGTGTCCCCTTCATTTGTTTTAAGGTATTGTTACCTATGAAACTTAGTTTTTATATAATGTTTTAAAATGTGTAACACACTTCATATGTTAACTCATTTTATTTCCACATCAACCCCTGTGAGGTAAATGCTATGATTATCCCCATTTGAGAGATGACAAAACTGTATCCCAGAGATATTAAATGGCTTGACCAGAGTCACATAACTAGTAAGGAGCTAAGGAAATATTTGAATATAGATTACAAGTTCAATGCTCTCTCTCTACTGCACCACCTAGCTTATCTCTCCCAATGTGCATTTCACAAGAGTTCCTAGAAATAATACTTCAACCTATAGTAAAAACTCTATTGCAATAATTGGTCAAGGTCAAATGAGGGTACTTTTTGAATATAAGGAGACCTTTTATCAACCTTCAAATCATAGTACAAAGGTCTTTGTCTATTCAATCTATTTCTGTGAATTTGTCAAGACCTGGTAATTTCACTGATGTGAGTACTTCTTTCAGTGTCATTCAGTTGAAAAAATATCTTCAAATCAAATTTACTTCATCTATTTTTAAATTTGATATTTGAGAAGTAATGTGACATCATGGGTAGAGCATTGCCCTTGAAGTCAGGAAGAATCGAGTTCAAATCTTGCTTCAAGTACTCTTCTGCATAATCTTGGTTTAATTAATTTACCTTTCTCATTCTATTTCCCTATTTGTAAAATGAGGAGGTTAACTTGATAACCTCGGAGACAATTCCTAAGTCTGCATCTATGATCTTTTGAAACTATTAGCAACTGAAATTAGTGGAACTAAAGCCTTAATATTTATAGATTACTAGAGTGTCCTATTGAAATTTTTCCTATAAAATTATATATGATAGTTTTGATTTCCTCAATTTAGTTAGCCACAGATTTAGTATCATAAGTATAAATCAATGAAATTAAGTTTAGCATTATATCATGAATCAGAATCTAAATGATTTAGACTGTAGAACACAGATATTTATTAGTACAAGGTATATTTGCCTTTGAGGGCATTTAGTACTTAAAATGTTATAGCTTATGTAAAGAATTTCATAAAATCATACTATAGAATTGTCATTTTTTTCTTGATAGGGTGATAGAAGCAATATGTTAAATTTTACAAGTTTAGTTTGTTTTTGAAAAGTTTAAGCACTTAAGAAAGATGGCTATTTTTTAAGGTTCAACTTGAATCCTATATCCTTCATGAACTCTCATGATCTCCCGTATAAGTAGTAATATCTCTCTCCCTGGAATGTTATTGCACTTATTACTTATTCTCTTTCCCTTCCCCTTTCCTTCCCTCCCTTCCTTCCTCCCTCCATCATTCTTTCTCTCTCTGTCTCTCTCTGTCTCTCTGTTTCTCTGTCTCTGTATTGGTCTGTCTAAGCAATTGAGGTTTAAGTGACTTGTCCAGGTCACACAGCTAGTAAGTGTCTGAGGTTAGAGTTGATCTCAGGTACTCCTTATTCCAGGGCTAGTGCTCTATCGACTGCAATACAGATCTGCCCCCATATTATTCTCATATATGTCAATAAAGTAAGAATATGATTTCAACCATATGGAAATTCCTTTTAACAATAGAGATTGGAACTTCTGTGATTTATATAGTCAATAATTTTCCTGAGGCTCATAGTCACATAACTAGAAATGATCAAAGGCTTAATTTGAATCTAGGTCTTTCTGACTCCCAGTCTATTGCTTTATTCACTAAGTTCTTGCTATTGCTAGTTTTCACAGCATTTATCAAGTACTAACATTTATTATGGGCAGATATATGTTGCAATAGATAGGTTGGGTCGGAAGTCAGGAAGACTCATCTTCCTGAGTTCAAATCTGGCCTCAGACACTTATTAGTTGTGGGACTCTGGACAAGTCATTAACCCTGTTTAACTCAATTTACTCATATATAAAAGGAACTGAAGAAGGAAATGGCAAACCAGTCTAATATCTTTGCCAAGAAAACCCGAAATGGGTTTATGAAAAGTTGGACACAACTGAAATGACTCAACAACAACAAAATATATTTATCTTCACAATTAGATTGCAAACTAGACCAGGAGCTGAATGGTATAAACTTTTAGGATACATTGGAAGATTTTGATTTTGGCAACAATGGAAAACTAAGTTCATATAATATAAAAAGAACTGGATTTAGAATCAGGGTATAAACCCCAGAAGTAATCTCATTTGACCCCCTCATTTCATCATTATAAAACTGAAGTCTAAGTAGTAAGTAACAAAGAATGGGGTCTATTCCGGCTGACATTTAAATCAATGAATCTGTGATCATCCTCTGAAAATTATTTAATAAAAATCATAAAAATCAATAAAAATAAGATTATCCTTTTGAGAGGGGTAATACCTTCACTTCAAAGGAGATTTCATAAATTTATTGCCCTTGTGACTGTTGTCCATCTTTCTTTTTTAAAGAGAGTGTTAAATCATGAGAGTGATGTCTTAACTTTCAAATGAATTTGATTTAAGCGAGGTAGAACTGTGTAAAGTTATCAGCTTCACTCTCTCCTCCAGTCATCAGAATCTAGCGGCAATATGTAGCTCAAGATGAGTGATAAGAGGCTGGGATGCAATAGGAGAGCTAACCCTTTTTAAGCTGAAGTCTTTCCCAGGTTTTAGTTTGTCTGAGCCAATGCCAATGACCAATCCGTGATTAAAGCAATCTATGATTGCCTCAATTAAGAATTGAAATAGATGATAGCTTCTTTGCCTTCATAAAAGAATCAGCTGGGAAGTGAAGACTCTCAGAGTTACAGGGCAGAACAGAAACAATTGTTATTTATACTCTGAGCCATCAAAACCCAAAAAATAAACAAGTGAAGGCTGGACTGGGACCTATTATTGATCAACCAGTAAGAGCCAGAATGATTTGGATTTTATAGGCATATTCAAGTAGATCAAGTAGGTCCATTTGAATCACAATGGTCTTTAACAAAACTTTTTTTTCAGAGTTTCAAGAAATGATAAATGAAAATTACATGCAGCAGGATTAAGTGTACCAGTTTTTGACCAAAAAAAAAAAAAAAAAAAAAAGCAGTGATTAAATAAATAAGAAAAACAGTCTAGTTCCCAAACCCAAGATATTTTGCAAAGTATAAATGATCAAAAAAAAAAAAACAAAAACAAAAAAAAAAAAACTTATATTCCTTTGAACAGAGTACTTTATGTGTAAGGGCATAGCTCCTCATGTGGACAAAGGGAGAAAAGGAAGAGGAAGAGGGGGAGGAAGAAGAAGAAATAGTCAATTGGGACTGGCTGATTGGGTCTCGGGGCAAACTGTTCACTACTACTGACAGGTTGTTGTTCATCCTTCATTCACAAAGAGAACCAATGGCATCAGGAGGCTGATGTTCGACTTGCAAATGAATTGCATTTTTGTGAGGCAGAGCTATGCAAAGTCATAAGTCTCACTATCTCCTCTAGTCATTGGAGTCTGTTGGTGACTGGTAATGTACCCCCACTTTGTGACAAGAGCATTCCTAAATATTTTAAAGAAATCATCATTCACAATGTAACATAAGGAAAAATGGGAAGTAACCCCAGAAATTTTAATGTATTATTGTGTGAGATTGGCAAATAGACTAGTATCTTCATAAATTCTAGATGAAGAGACTCAAGGGACAAGAATTTGAAATACACATTTAGTACTATTTGGTGGAAAGGCTATCCTTATTAGAAAAAAAAAGGGATATTTCAATATAGTAGACAATTATACTGGTAAAGTAGAGAAGGAAACAGCAGGATATAACAACTCAATGGTATTTAAAAAAAATATATTATCTAGTCCCTGCTACTTTGCCTCTATACTCGTCAAGTAACTCTCTGGATTTTATTTTGTTTTCCCAAATATATTTCCCTCTGGGATGATAATACACTGACAAGCTGATACAATTATTCCAGTTCACTTGGAAGTTAAATTCGTGGCAAACATATGTTCCAGTCTCTATGAAACAATGGTATATTATTGTTGTACCACACTTCTCTTTTATTATCCTGACTCAGTTTCCCTAATTATCCTGACTCAGTTTCCCTAAATTGTCCTGCCTTGGTTTCCCTGAATTGTTCTACCCTCAATTCCTGATTGTTCTGGTCAGTGCTGTAACAGCACCCTTCCCTCCTAATCATCAGAATATTCAATAAGCATAAAAGACATTATATCTTAGACATCATGACCCCAGTCCTTCTCTACTTATTAGAACGCCTCTCCCAATCCCAGAACGTTCAGTGCCTCCCCCCACCCTGTCAGAGTCCCTTTCCCTGCTCTTAGCACTCTGACTCTGCCCCTGCCTCTGTCTACCCCCTGTATCTGAGTCAACTGTGTATATATGTCATTAAGAATTCTCATTGTTTACTGGATTCTTGGAGAGGATAGTATTGTTCAGCCCTGGGACCAAACCATGGATCTATTTGATCCCAGTATATCTCTTCCTTTCAAATAAACTATTATAATTCTCTAATCTCTATCTTGCCTCAGTTTTTCTGGCATTACAATATTAATTAATTTTTGTAAAAGTGATTACTTTTAAATTAAAATGTTCTCTGAGTTTGGGTTTTAGGGGGAAATGTGGTTATCATAATTATGTTCCCTAATACAATCTTTTTAAAAGTCACATCCCTATTTATGAATCAGCTTCATTAATTAATTGCTTCTGGGATCTTCATTTTGAGGAGGGGCCCAGGCTGGCCTAACTTTATTCCCCCTTCCAGCTCATCTTTATGACCTGCCAGATTACAAAAGGATCAAAGAACTGGTTAGAAAAAATTACAGGACAATCTCCGTTGACATTGGGTGTAGGACCCTGTTGCACTCTCCATACTAAGTTCTGGATCACAATTCTGGAGGAAAAAGGAGTGCTTGTGATTGGTCACAAGAGATCAAGGGCCCTGATCCCAACTCCAAAGTAGAAAAGAGGACTAAAATTTGTTCTTTAGATCTTGTCACAATTCTTTGTCTAAGAGAAGTACTACTATATGTGGTTGAATGGAATTGGCAACTTCTCCCAGTTTCAGAGCCATGAGGAATGGTAGAACTTGCTGTCACAGGAGAGCAGGAGCCTGAATGCAGATCAGAAGAGCAATAACTAAATTTTTCCTCAGATCACATCAACTTGAAAACACCAAAAATTTGCAGACCCCAACAACTAATTCTGAAAATAGCAATGCAAAAAAAAAAAAAAAAAAAAAAAAAAGCCTAAGCTTTTACCCCTCATCATGCAGAAATAGAAGCCAACCTTAAAATGAAGTTCTAAGCGAAGAAATATGCTGGAAACATGAGCAAAGAACAATAAGAAGAACTTGAATATAAAAAAGCTAATTCAGTGGAAAAGAACACAAACTCAGAGAACATGAAAACAACTACAAGCAGAAGCCTACAAGAAAAATGTTAATTTGATATAAGACCACAAACAATCCCTGAGAGAGTTAAAGTAACTGATGCATATGGTAGAGGAAAAATAAGGGAAGAAATGAGAGTAATGCAAAAAAAAATTTTATAAAAAGATAATTAATTGCTTGATAAAAGAGGCACAAAATTAATGAAGAAAGCAACACCTGAAAAAACAGAATTGGCCATATGGTAAAAGAGGCACAACAATTCACTGAAGAAGAGAACTCCTCATTTTCTTCTGGCCAATATGGTGGCGAAGACCCACACATCTGCTTAAGCTCTGCATTTTCTCTCAGAATACTTTATCTCATGACAAGCCTTGGAATTAGTGCTTGATTGAAAAACAACAACAACAAAAAAAACCACAAATAATTACCAAGAGAAGATATCCTCGAAATTCGACCCTAAAATCAACAACACCAAGAAATATCGTGGCTAAATACCAGAACCATTAGACAAAGGAAAAAATACTACAAGCTGCAAAAAAAACCCCCAAAAAACCAAAAAACAAACAAAAAAAAATTGAAAGGAACATACTATTTTCTTGCAATATATGGAACCTATACAAAAAATTGATCATATATTGATGCATAAAAACCTCAAAATCAAATGCAGAAAGAATAAATTATTTTTTTTTAACATCATGATGCAGTAAAAATTACATGTAATTAGATTTTTTAGGTGAAAATAGAACAAAATTTAATGGGAAACTAAATAATCTAATCCTAAAGAGTGAATGGATGAAACAGCAAATCATAGACACAATCAATAATTTCATCCAAGAGAATGTCAATAATGAGAGAATATACCAAAATTTGTGAGATGCAGCCAAAGCAGTTATTGCAGGAAATTTTATATCTCCAGATGCCTACTTGCATAAAATAGAGAAATAGAAGGTCAATGGATTGGGCTTGCAACTAAAAATACTCAAAAAGAACAAATGAAAAAATTATTTAAATTAAATAGCAATTTTGAAGTAAATAAAATTTTTGATTACTATTTAAATACCAAATTTGAAATTCTGAAAATGAAAAGGGAGATTAATAAAATTGAAATTAAGAAAACTATTGAATTAATCAATAAAACTAAGAGTTGATTTTATGAAAAAACTAACAAAATAGTTAAACTTTTAGTTAATTTGATTAAAAAAAGGAAAGAAGAAAATTAAATTGTTAACTCAAAAATGAAAAGGCAGAACATTCCACCAATGAATAGGGATTTAGAGCAATAATTGGGAATTATTTTGCCCAACTATATGTCAATAAATTTGATAATCTACAAATATCTACAAAAATATGGATTGTCCAGATTAACAGAAGAGGTAATAAATTATTTAAATAATCCCATTTTATTTTTTACATTTTTCTATTTTTTTTATTAAAACTTTTTAACTTTTAAAATATATGTACAAATCACTTCTCAACATTGACCCTTACATAGTCTTGTGCTCCAAATTTTCCCCTTTCCTCCATTCCCTCTCCTAAATGGATTGCAAGCAATCTAATATGTGTTACACATGTTAAAATATATATATTAAATGCAATATATGTAAACATACTTACATGAAAAATCAGATCAAAAAGAAAAGAAAATGAATAAGAAAACAAAATGCAACCAAACAATAACAAAAACAGTGAGAATATTATGTTGTGATCCTCACTCAGTTTCCATAGTCCTCTCTCTGAGTATAGATGGGTCTTCTCATCACAAGATCATTGGAAGTGGCTTAAATCACCTCATTGTTGGAAAGAGTCACTTCCATTAGAATTGATCATGGTATAATCTTGTTGCCACATACAATGATCTATTGATTCTATTTATTTCCCCTAGCATTAGTTCATGTAAGTCTCTGCAGGCCTCTCTGAAATTATCCTGCTGATCATTTCTTATACAACAATAATGTTCTGTAACATTCATATACCAAAACTTATTCAGTCATTCTCCAACTGATGGGTATCCATTCAGTTTCCAGTTTCTTATCACTATGAAAAGAGCTGCCACAAACATTTTTGCACATGTGGGTCCCTTTCCCTCCTTTAAGATCTCTTTAGGATACAGGTCCAGTAGAAACACTGCTGGATCAAAGGGTATGCACAGTTTGATAATTTCTTGAGCATAGTTCTAAACTGCTCTCCAGAATGGCTGGATCTGTTCACAATTCCACCAACAATATTTTAGTGTTCCAGTTTTCCCATATCTCTTCCAACATTTGTCATTATCTTTTCCTGTCATCTTAGCTAATCTGAGAGGTGTGTAGTAGAATGTCAGAGTTGTCTTAATTTGCATTTCTCTAATCACTAGTGACTTAGAGGGCCTTTTCATATGAATAGTCCCATTTTAGACAAAGAAATAGAACAAGCTAATAATCAACTCCCTAAAAATAATCTCCAGGGCCAGATGGAAATATATTTGCCAATAATTTAAAGAAAAATTAATTCCAATACTATGCAAAATATTTGAAAATTTAGGGAAAAAAGAAGTCCTACCAAATTCCTTTTATGACATAAATATTGTGCTGATATGTGAATCAGGTAAGGTAAAATCAGAGAAAAAAAAATACAGAGTAATTTCCCCAATGAATATTGATGTACAAAGCTTAAATAAAATACTAACAAACATTACAGAAAGTCATTCTCAGGATAATACATCATGACCAAGTAGGATTTATACCAGGAATACAGGGCTGGTTCAATATTAGAAAAACTATTAGCATAAGATTATATTAATAACCAAACTAACAAAAATCGTATGATTATCTCAATAAATGCAGAAAAAACATTTGATTAGATTCAACACCCATTCTTATTAAAAAACACTAGAGAGTATAGGAATAAATGGAATTTTCCTTAAAAATGATCAGTAGCATCTATTTAAAACCATCAGCAAGCATCATATGTAATGGGAACAAAGTAGAACCATTGTAAATAAGATCAGGGGTGAAACAAGATTACCCACTATCACATTACTATTCAATATTGTAGAGGGCTGAAACTCTGAATTAGATAAGAAAGCATTTAAGGTTACCTATTCTGTGTGAGACAATGGCTCTATTAGCATATATTTGGATGATACCTCTCCTCACTTGCTAATGTTTAGTAGTAAGATAATCACAGGCAAGGATTGGAGGACAGAGGGAGAGAAATCAGAGGCACTTGGCTGCAGGATGAGGAGGAGAGAGGCTGAAGACTCTGGACTCCAGAATCCAGGATACATTTTTGGCAAACCCCATGGCAGCTTGCTTGCCTCCTTCACTTCTCCCCCTAAAGACCAAGGCCTTTGATTTATCTTGGCTCTGGCTGACCCTGAGGCCCTCCAGGGAAGGCCCATATTTTACAAATATTGTATTAGAAATGTTAGCTTTGGTAATAAGAGAAGGAAAAGAGATTACAGGGATTAAAATAAGTAAGAAGGAAACCAAATGATGATATTATGATATACTTCGAGAACCCTAGAGAATCAATTAAAAAACTACTATTAATAATTCCCAATTTTAGCAAAGTTGCAGGATACAAAATAAATCCACATAAATCATCAGCATTTTTATATATTACAAAGTCCAGCAGCAAGAGATACAAAGAGAAATTCCATTTAAAATAACTATGCTTAATATAAAATATGTGGAAGTTTATCTGCCAAGGGAAAGTCAGGAACTATATGAATACAACTAAAAAAAACTTTCCACACAAAGTTAGATCGAATCAATTGGAGAAATATCAAATGCTCATGGGTAGGCTGAAGGAATATAATAAAAATGACAATACTAAGTAAATTAACCTAAGTAAATTAATTCAGTGCCATACCAATTAAGTTTCTAAGAAATCATTTTACAGATCTAGAAAAAACACTTAACACAATTCATCTAAAAGAAGAAAAGGTCAAAAACTTCAAGGGAAAAAAATGTATTGGAAAATGACCTAGTTGTGCCAGACCTAAAAAAATATATTATATATAAAAGTATATTTAAAAATTATTGGACTACTTGAGAACCACGATCAAACACTCCCCCACATACCTGCAGATAGATAGATAGATAGATAGATTGACAGATAGAAAGATAGTTAGAAATAGAGACAGAGATAGAGGGACATACAGAGAGAGAATCTCAATATCATATGTCAAATGACCTAGCTGTGCCAGACCTAAAAGTATATTATTTTGGAACTGGCTAAGAAATAGAGTAGTAAATCAATGGAATATGTGAGATCCATAGGACAAAGTGGTTAGTAACTTTTGTAATTTAGTGTTTGACATTCCCAAGACCCTAGCTTTTGGGATAAAAACTTGCTATTTTACAAAAACTGCTGAGAAAATTGAAAACTAGTATGGCAGAAACTAGGCATTGATTCACATCCTATACTATATACCAAGATAAGGTCAAAATGGGTTAATGATTTAAACATAAATAATGATATTATAAGCAAATTAGAAGAACACTGTGGAAAAGGAAGCAATTTTTGGCCAAAGAAAAACTGGAGTTCATTATTGAACACACACAAAAAAAGATAATTTTGTTTTTACTAAGATAAAAAGTTTTTGTACAAACAAAACTAATGCAGACAAGATTAGAAAGGAAAAAAGAAACTGGGAAAACATTTTTTACGTTCAAAGGTTCTGATAAAGGTCTCATTTCTAAACTATATATAGAATTGACTCAAATTTATAAGAATTCTCGCTATTCTCCAATTGATAAAAGGTCAAAGGATATGAGCAGACCCTTTTTTAGATCAAGAAATTGAAACCATTTCTAGTCATATGAAAAGGTGCTCTAAATCACTATTGATCAGAGAAATGCAAATTAAGAGAACTCTGAGACACTACTACACACCTATCAGATTGGCTAAGATGACAGGAAAACATAATGATGAATATTGGATGGAATGTGGGAAAACTGGATCATTAATACATTGTTGGTGGAATTGTGAATGGAACTTTTGGAACTATACTCCAAGGGTTATCAAACTGCTTGTACCCTTTGATCTAGCAGTATTTCTATTGGGCCTTTCTCAAAGAGATGTTAAAGTAGGGAAAGGGATCCACATATGCAAAAATATTTGTGGCAGCCCTTTTTGTAATAGAAAGAATCTAGAAACTGAGTGTATGCCCATCAGTTGGAGAATTGCTGAATAAATTATGGTATATAAATGTTATGAAACATAACATTGGAATAATGTTCTATATAATGTTGTATAAGAATCTATCAGAAGGATGATTTCAGAGAAGCCTGGAGAGACTTACATGAACTGATGCTAAGGGAAACCAGGAGATCATTGTACATGGCAACAATAAGATTATAACATGACTAATTATGATGAACATGGTTCTTTTCAACAATGAGATGATTCAGACCAATTCTAATGATCTGTGATGAACAGAACCATCTACACCCAGAAAGAGAGAGGACTGTGGAAACTTTGTATGGTTCATAACTTAGCATTTTAACTTTTTGATTTTTCTTGTATTTTATTTTCTTTCTCATTTTTTTTTGCTTTTTGATCTTATTTTTCTTGTGCAGCAAGATAATTGTATGCATACATATGCATATATTAGAATTAACATATATAGTTTACCATATCTAACAAATATTGGATTTTTTGCTATGTAGGAGAGGGGGTAATAGGAAGAGAGGGAAAATTAGAATGCAAGGTTTTGCAAGGTTCAATGTTGAAAAATTATCTATGCATATTTTTTAAAAGAATAATAAGCTTTAATTAAAAAGCTTTAAGAAAAAATAAAATAAATAAAAACTAGAATTAACCAAGTGGAACTTAATGATTTCATAAGACATAAAGAAACAAACAAAGTTAAAAGAATGAAAAAATTGATTTAAATGTTAATGAACTACCTTATGAGGAAACAGCTGACCCAGGACACATGGAGGAGAAATAATTTAAAAATTATTGGATTGCATGAAAACCATGATCAGACAAACAAACACACACAGATAGACATATTGATTGACAGATAAATAGATAGAGATAGACACAGAGATAGAGAACATAGAGAACTTCAACATCATATGTCAAGAAATTATGTAGGAAAATTGCCCTAGTGTTTTAGCTTCAGAGGATAAAATAGAAATTGGAAGAGTTCATCAATAACTTCCTTAAAGAAAACTCAAAATAAAAAAAAATCTCAAGAATATTATAGCTAAAATCCAGAATTCTGAGAATTCTGCAAGTAATCAGAATGAACAAATCAAGTATCATGGAGCTATGGTCAGAATCACAAAAAAGATTTACAATTTCCTGTTAAAGGAGCAAGGCAAATTTTTGGAATATTTTGGAATGTAAAGGAACTAGGATTTTAACTAAGAATAAAATACCCAAGAAAACTGAATAAAATACTTCAGGGCAGAAAATGGATATTTAATGATATAGAGTTTTCAAATATTCTTAATTAAAAAAAAAACAGAGATGAATAGAATATTTCATAGCTAAATACAAGGTTCAAGAGAAGTATAAAAGGTAAGCATGAAAGAATAATAAGAAGTGACTCAAGTTGAACTATTGACATTCTTCTATGAGAAGTTTATATGTAGCTTCTAAGCACTTTAATTATTAAACTTTACCAATATTAGGGCAGTTAAAAGGAGTTTACATAGAAAAATAACCATAAATATGAATTAATTATGTTGGAATTATCTCAAAAAAGAGGGTTGAAAAAGAGGAATATAATAAATGAAGGGGGAAGGAGAAAATGGGAAACTTTCTCAAATAAAAGTACACACACACACACAAAAAAAAGAACATTTATAGTGTACTGTCCCTCTGTCTATTTGAAACAGACCTGTTCTGAAGTTCTTCCAAGGTCACTTCTTCTAGAAATGTGTTGTACTCCAAGTATTTGTGGATTCTTTGACTTCAAAACCAGTTTAGAAGCTTAATCTGCTATTTGAGAGAAGGTCCGTAGAGGTCACAGAGAGTCCTGTTTACTCTCCGCCATCTTGGTTCCACTCACTGGAAGAGTAAATTGGAATATATTGAAGTGGGTAACACTTGAACCTCACTCTCATTTGGATTGTTTCATAAAGGCAAGAATTTATATGTATGTGTATACACATATGTACCAACATTATACATAAACATATATATATATATATATATATACATGCACACACACACATATATATATAATATACATACATACTATGTACACACAGCTATGTACACACCCACATACACTAAATTACTGACAGAAATCTAATATACTTAATAGGAATATAGGAGAAAAAGGCAATAAGAAAAAGGGATAGGGGTAATAACAGGAAGATCAGATTAAAGAAGGCAATGTTCAGAAGCAAAATAGACTTTTGAGAAAAGAAAATGTAAAAAAGAGATAGAGAAAGAAAGATAGATAGAAAAAATAGTGTAGAGAAAAATAATAATCATGAATATGAATGTGAATAGTGTGAACTTACCTAGATAAAGGAAGCATATAACAGCGTGGCTTAGAAATAAAAATCTCACAATATCAAGTTTAAAAAGAACATACATGAAACTGAAAGAAACGCAGTGTTAAAATAAGAGGCTGGAACAAAATCTATTATGCTTCAGATAAAGTAAAAAAAGTCAAAAATAGAAATCATAGTCTCAGACAAAGCAAAAGCAAAAATAAACCTAATTAAAAGAGATAATAAGAAAAACTACATTTTTGATAAAAGGTACCATAGATAATGAAGCAATATAAAAATGTCATTTTCTCCAAAAAAGGCTTCATTTCTCAAATATGAGGCATTAAGTCAAATTTATAAAAAATAATAGACATCCCCCAATTGACAGGCAGTTTTTAAACAAAAAAATCAAAGTTATCTTTATTCACATGTACAAAATGGCCTAAATTACTATTGATTAGAAACAAGAAAATTAAAGAACTTTAAGGAACAACTTCACACCTATTAGAAATTGCAGTTGCTGAAAGGGAGGCAGGAAAATAGGTACTTTAATAAACTGTTTGTAAGGCAGTCAATTGGTTCAATCATTCTGGAAAACAATTTGGAAGTATACCCAAAAAGCTATACAGTTGTGCATATTCTTTGACACATTATAAAGTGTACATATCAAAACATCAGAGAAGAAGGAAATATTTTTATTTATAAAAAAGTTTATAACAGATTTTTGTGGTAACAAAGAATTGGAAATTAAAGGGATTTCTATTAATTTGGGAGTTATTGAACATATCATGGTGTATGATCATGGTGCAATATTTTTGTAGTATGAGAAATGAACAAAGGGATAGTTTTCAGGAAAAAAAGGGCAGGGAGATCTATATGTGCTGATGTAAAATGAAGGGAACAAAATCAGGAGTCATTATACACAGTAATAGCAATATTATGAAGATGATCAACTATGAAATTCTTAATTACTCTGATCAATATAATGATTGAACATAGTTCTGGAGTACTCCTAATGAAAAAATGCTATCCCTCTCCAGAGGGAAAACTGATGACTTCTGAGAGCAAATTAAAGTATAATTTTCTCACTTTATTTTTATTCCATTTTTGTGGTTAATATGGAAATATGTCTTGTATTATTTTACATGAATAATTAATAACATATTGCTTGCCTTCTCAGTGGGTATAGAATAGAGGGCAGGAGAAAAGTTGAAATTCAAGTTTTTTAAAATATTAAAATAAAAAGATTTAGGGGGGGAAAGATTTATTCTCATTGAGATCAGTGTCTGCTATAAGTTTGCTTGTATTTGTATCCTTACCACTTAGTACAATGCCCATTACATTTATAGGCTTAATAAATGGTTGTTGTTTTAACTTGCTTATGCATTTCATTAATGTGAATTGATTTTTCCAAAAGCTAAAAGAGTGAATTGGCCCTAGAGCAAGTGATAACAAAACTCATGGAATTAGCTAGTCAATGACTTGTTCCAAGCATAACTTTAGTGGATAAAAAGGCTGTGAAATTCTAAGTTGGGGCCAGGTAGTAGAGAGTTTTTATATATTTTTTTATTTTTGGTAAAAAGCATCTGGGTAGATGTTAAAAGTTGTAGTTTTAAGAACCAGCATCATACATCATGATATATAGAAGTATGGCATGATGGAAGCATCCTTTTCTGATTATGCTTAACCTAAAAATTTTTGATAACTTTTGAGAATAGTTTATTCAGGGATAGGGGCAATTTAATGTGTGTTATTGGATAGAGAACTTTGACTTGAAAAGTGTTGAAGTGGAAAGATCGCTCACTTTCAAGTCAGAAGACTTGCCTTCGAATATGGGAGATGCTGGTTTATTAGCTCTGTCACTTCTCTTTGCCATAATCTTTACCTTTATGAACTTATGACTTTAGGTTGGATAATACATAAAGTCTCTTCTACTATGAACCTTAAGCTAAACTTTTTTGAATATTTAAAGATTTCCTGACTCAGGAATAATAGTGGCCTTATTTAGACAATACTAATGGTGACATGGCAAATCGTTATGTATATTCAAATGTTTTTGAGTGAATAACAATTGGTTATTAAAACAATAATTATTAAAATAATTGGTTAATTAAAACAATAAGGTCACACAAAGTTTATCTGATTATCTGATTTGGTCAAAATTCTGAGGAGTTGGCACAGGCACTTAATTAACTGTTGTAATATCCAAGACAAATGCTAACTATTATCACAGTTAAAAAACAAACAAACAAAAAAACCAAAAAACATGAATGTTAAAATTATTGATTTTAATGAATTGTAAAGGTTTGCCCTTGTGAAAAATTAGCCAAGTACATTATTATGGTGTGTAAAATCTATAAAATATTATTCATAAGGTAAATTTTCAATGTACATAATTTAAACAAGACTTAATGAACCAAAAATGATCAAAGAGAATTCTAATATGGTGACATCACTTTTCAAAGCTGTCACATATGTTTATGTTTAAGGAATAGCATGAAGAAAGCATGTTAAATTAGTACTTATGATGATATTCTTTCAAACATTATTTTAATGATATTGAAAATTAGTGAATTATTACTGAAAATAGTTTTGGAATGCTAATATTAAGTATCATGTGCTCCTTGAGAAGAGAAATAATGTCTTGCAGAACTTTGCATTCTGCCTATAGTACAGAACCTTGCATATACCAGATAGTCATTAAATATTTGTTAAGTGAAGTGTAAATTAATTTAGGAAAAACATCTAATAAGCAGAAGAGGGTCCAGAGAAGTGTGATCAGAATGGAAGGCATCTTTAGACCAGGTGTTCTTAGCCTTTGGTCTGTGAAATTAAAAAAAAATATATTGACAGCTGGTTTTAAAATAATTGATTTCATTTATGATCCTATGCTTTTTTAAATTTTATGCATTTAAAATATCGTCTGCAAAAGGATTGGTAGAATTTTATGAAACTGTCAAAATGGTTCATGACACACACACACACACACACACACACACACACACACACACACAAACAAACACTGTAAAAAATACCTTTAAACCATGCCACATATAGCTTAGTCGAAGTCCCTGTAATGTTTGGCCTAGAGAAGAATAAATGAATACATGGATATGTTATAAACAGAATATTGAATGAAAATGTTATTAAGCACTTATCATTTGTTAAACCATATGGAAAGAAGATTTAGAGGAAAACATAATTATTCGAGGTTAGTGTGGTGGTCCTGGAGTTAGGAATACTTGGGTTCAAATTTGGCCTCACACATGATCTGTGTGATCCTGAGCAAGTCAATTAACATCTGTTTGTCTCAGTTTCATCTGGAAAGTGGGGATGACAGCACTTACCTCCCAGGGCTGGTTGTAAGGATTAAATGACATGATAATTGCAAAGCACTTAGCACAATGCCAGGCATTGTAATTAGTAAACTAGTAATTAAACTAATTAAATGTCAACTACTCTTATAAAATTATTATTTTTATGAACTATTACTATTATTTGACAAGCTGTTCTTTGGAAGAGGGATTAGACCTGCTTTTCTAGTCTCCAGAAAGAAAAAATTAATAAGTACAACATGAAAATTTTAAAGAATTAAGTTTTTTCTCCAAATAAAGACAAAAAGACTTTTTTTTAAAAACAATTATAGTTATTTCAAAGAGAAACTGATTTAGAAGAGAGTGGGTTCCTAGTAGTGTGATGTAATCAATAGAGTGCCAGATCTGGAGTGAGAGGATCTGAATTCAAATTATAGTACTTAAACGAAGCAGTTTAACTTTTCTGGACCTCCATCTATGGAGTTCTCTTCATCAGTCACTCCACTTAGGAAATGAAATGAGAAGTTAAACTAGAAGACTAAGGATCATTTTAGCTTTAAATCTCTAATTATACACTTCTTATATGGAAATCTTAAAAAAAGTAGATGACCATTTGATGGGGATTATGTATGGGAGATTCTCCAGAAATTGGTTCTTAGATGAGATAACTTCTGAATTTTCCTTCAACTTTGGAATTCTGTGTTTCTGTGTATGAATGAAATGAAAAACAAAGGTGTTTGTTTGAAACCAGGGTTGAACAAGTTAACATTATAACTAGCAATTCTGACCTCATTGTCTTTTAGTAATTTGGAAGGGATAACATATTAATATATTTAAAGAATTTTAAAAAAGTATTTATCAATCAACATGTTGCTAAATACTAAGCACTTAACACATATATAATTAAAACTAAAGCTAGTTCCTGCTATTGAGGTTCTCAGGAGATAAACATATACCAGGAATTGTAGCTGAAAAGGAGGTCTTTTCATTTGAAAAATTACAGGGACGGTCAGAAAAATAATAGAGGAGAAGTCTGGAATACCTTTTCCAGTTATTATTAACCCAATTGGGTTCAACTTTAATTTAATTATGGTTCTAGATCTGAAAAGTATAAAAGGATGAGAAAAAGGAGATCAGGGAGAAGGGCTAATAACTGAGTAGATAGTAGTGAATGCATGGAAAATTTGGTAATTCTCATTTGACGAATCGAGTCAATTGTGAGATATTCAGGAAACAAGAGTTGGGTGCCTCATGTCAAGAACTGTGGAGCTGAAAAGGCTAAGTACTTTTTAACAAAGATCTCTAGTCAGGCAATAAGAGATGATACTTTAGATCTAATTAGTTCAAGAGGTTTTAGATGATAATTAAAATTATAATTCTACTTAAGTTAATTTACTTATTCTTTGCTGTATCAATCCAAAATTATTTTAGAGAGCTAGAAAAAATAATAACAAAATTCATCTGAAAAATAAAAGGTCAAGAATATCAAGGGAATCAATGAAAAAATTGCTAAGGAAAGTGCTTTAATTTTATCAGATTTTAAACTGTGTGGTAAAGTGGTAATCATTAAAACAATCTCATATTGGCTAAGAAATAGTGTGGGTTATTTGAATTGATTAGGTATGTAATACATAGTGGCAAATAACCATAGTAATAAAATATTTAATAAACCCAAAGATCCAAGCTTTGGGGAGAAGAATGCACCATTTGGCAAAACAAAACAAAACAAAAAACAACTGAGGGAAAAAAAAAGTATGCCAGAAACTAAATATAGAATAATATCCTACATCAATTACCAAAATAAAGTTAAAAGGGGTAGATGATTTAAACATAAAGGGTGATACAACAAACAAATTTGGAGAGAAAGGAATAGTTTACCTGGATCTATAGAGAATGGATAAATTTTGACCAAACGACATAGCATCACTATGTGTAAATTGTACAATTTGGATTATATTAAATTAAAGTGGCTTTACACAAACAAAACCAATGTAACCAAGATTAGAAGGGGAAACAGAAAGCTGGGGAACAATCTTTTTATCAAGTGTTTCTGATAATGGTCTAATTTCTCAAATATATGTATATATTTATATATATGCAGAGAGAGAGAGAGAGAGAAGAAACAGAGAGAGAGAGAGAGAGAGAGAGAGAGAGAGAGAGAGAGAGAGAGAGAACTGAATCAAAAAATTTAAAACACAAGACCTTCTAAAAAAATGATAAATTGATAAATGGACAAAGAATATGAAAAGGCAATTTTCAGGCTAAGGAGTTTTTTTTTTAATTACTATTGTTTTAAATTACTATTGATTAGAGAAATGCAAATTATAATAACTCTGAAGTACTACTTCATATCTATCCGATTGGCTAATATGAAAGAAAAGGAAAATTATCAGTGTTTGAGAGGATATAGGAAAAATTGGGATACTGATGTACTGTTGGTGAAGCTGTGAACTGATCCAACTATTTTGGAGAAAATTTTGGAACTATGTTACCAAAGGGTAATCAAACAGTGCATGCCTTTTTAACATAGAAATCTCAACACTTTGTCTGTATGCCAAAGAAATTTTTTTAAAGTTCTTTTGTGTGGCAGCAAAAATTGGAATTGGAAGGAATGTTCACTATTGGAAGGAATTGTTCACAGTAATAACAATATTTTGTATGTGATGATCAACTATTCCCAACAATACAATGGTGCAAGACAATCAAAAAAGACTCATGAAAAATGTCTATATCCCAAGAAAGAACTGGTATAATCTGAAAGCACTTTTCACTCTCCTTATTTTTGTGATTTTTTTTTTTTAGTTTGTGTTTTCTTTCACAATGTAATGTTTTAGAGTAGATGTATAACATATACTAAACTGCTTATCATCTCAAAAGGGTAGAGGAAAGAGAGGGAAAAAGAGAATTTGGAGCTCAAAATTAAAAAAAAAAATGAAAACTCAAAAATTTTTAAAATAGTTTTACATGGAATTGGGAAAATATTAATAAAATAAAAAATAAGTTAAAGAGGTTTTGGATCAGATAATCAAAGATTCTTATTAGAATTCTAAAGCCTACATTTCTAGGAATCACCTCTGCAATATATTGAACAAATACTTATCCAGACTTTGCTTTAAGATCTGCAATGAGATTGTTGCTATTTAAGACAGTTCATTTTCACGGTGGGGTGACTTTTAATTATTAGCATTGTTTTCTGTTTAAAAAATAATAATAGCCTTTTGTTTTTCAAAGTACATGCAAATATAGTTTTAAACATTCATTCCTATGCTCCAAAGTTTTCTTCTTCCTTCCTTTTCTTCTAGATAACAAACATTCCAATACAGGTTAAACATGTAGTTCTTCTGAAATATTTCCATATTTGTCATGCTGCAAAGAAAACATGAGAAAAATAAAAAGCAAGCAAACAATAACAACAACAACAACAAGGGTGAAAACAATATGCTTTTATTCATATTCAGTCTCTCTGAGTTCTCTCTCTGGATGTGGATTCCTTTTTTCATCACAAATCTGTTGAAATTGCCTTGAATCACCTCATTGTTGAAAAGAGCTGAGTCCATCATAGTTGATCCTCACATAATCTTGTTGCTGTATACAAAGCTCTCTTGGTTCTATTCACTTCACTTAGAATCAGTTCATGTCTCTCCAGGCTTTTCTGAAATCATCCTGCTGATAGTTTTTTAAAGAACAATAATATTCCATAACATTGATATGCCATAACTTATTCAGTCATTCTCCAACTGATGGGCATCCACTCAGTTTCCAATTCCTTGCTACTAGTAAAGTGCTACTACAAACATTTTTGCACTTGCAGCTCATTTTCTCTTTTTATCATTTCTTTGTGATACAAACTCAATAGAGACACTGATGGATCAAAGGGTAAGTATAGTATGATAGCCCTTTGGGCATAGTTCCAAATTTCTCTCTAGAATAGCTGGATCAGTTCACAACTCCACCAACAATGTATTAGTGTACCAATTTTTCACACAATGCCTCCAACATTCTTCATTATCTTTTTCTATCATCTTAGTCTATCTGAGAAGTATGAAGTAGTACCTTGGAGTTATCTTAATTTGAATTTCTCTAATCAATAGTGATTTAAAGAATTTTTAAAATATGGCTAGAAATGGTTTCAATTTCTTTATCTGAAAATTGTCTGCTCAGATCTTTTGACCATTTATCCATTAGGGAATGGCCTGTATTCTTCTTCTTCTTCTTCTTTTTTTAAATAAAGCATTTTATTTTCAAAACATATGCATAGATAGCTTTCAAAAATTGCCCTTGCAACTTTATGTTATGCTGTTTTTTTCTCCCTCCTTCCCCCCATTCCCTCCCCTGGATGACAAGTAATCCAATATATGCTAATTATCTGAAATACTGTATTTTAGAAATGAGGTCTTTATCAGAACCCTTGGATGTAAATTTTCCCCCAGTTTTCTGCTTCTTTTAAAATTTTAGCTTCATTGGTTTTGTTTGTGCAAAACCTTTTTAATTTAATATAATGAAAAATTATCCATTTTGCATTTAATATTGTTTTTTAGTTCTTCTTTGGCCACAGATCTGAGTTCACAGAAGAACCTTTGTTCTTCTAATTTGCTTACAGTATTACTCTTTATGTCTAAATCAGGCATCCATTTTGACTTTATTTTAGTTTAGGGTATTAGTTGTTAGGCCTAATTTCTGCCATACTATTTCCCACTTTTCTCAGTCATTTTTGTCAAATTGTGAGTTCTTTTCTGAGAAGCTGGAGTCTTTGGATTTACCAAACTCTAGATTACTATAGTCATTCACTATTGTAATCTATCCCACTGATCCAGTACTCTCATGTCTGCCAGTACCAAAGGGTTTTGATGACTGATGCTTTATAAAATAGTTGTTAAGTCTAACACAGGACATTTTCCTATGGACTGTTTTATTAATTCCCTTGAAATTTTTGAACTTTTGTTTTTCCAGATGAACTTTGATTCTTCATACAGATCTTCTTGACAGTTTGACTAGTATGGCACAGAATAAATAGATTAATTTAGGTAGAATTGTTATTTTTATTATATTAGCTTGGCTTAACCCTGAACACTTGGTATTCTTCCAATTGCTTATATCACTCTTTATTTGTGTAAAATGTATTTTGTAATTATGTTCATATAGTTCCTAGTTTGTTTTGTGAGGTAGATTCTCAACTATCTTATTACAATTAAATAGGATTTCTCTTTCTATCTCTTGCTGCTGGACTTTGTTAGTAACATACAATAACACTGGTTTTTTTATATCCTGCAAATTTACTAACGTTATTGATTGTTTCTAGTAGTTTTTTGGCTGATTCTCTAGGATTTTCTAAGTATAACATATTATCTTCAAAGAGTGACAATTAGGTTTCCTCATTATTTACTATAATTCATTCAATTTCTTTTTGTTCTATTATTGCTAATGTTAACATTTCTAGTGAGATATTGAATAGTAATGATGATAATGAGTACAAGAATGAAACTCTTGGTTTATTAGTTTATTAGTTTTCTTATTTTAAAATCTTGTTTGATTTTCAGAATTTCTAATTTGATATTTAATTTTGTTTTTTTAATTTGTTCTTTTTCTAGCTTTTTAAATTGCATGCCCAATTCATTTATCTCTTTCTCCATTTTATTCATTTAAACATTTAGAGATATGCTATTTCCCCTAAGCACTGCTTTGGTTTATCGGTTTATTATTTATTTATTATTTGGTTTATTATCTCATTGTTGTCAAGTTATTGTTTGTTTCTATGATTTGTTCTTTCATCCACCCACCGACACACACCCACCAACAGTCTTTAGGATTAGATTATTTAGTTTCCCATTAAATTCTAGTCTATTTTCCCATGGCCTTTTATTACATATAGTTTTTAATGCATCATAATCTGAACACAATGCATTTAGTATTTCTGTCTTTATGGCCTGATATATGGTCAATTTTTATGTAGGTGCCATGAATCACTGAGAAAAAGATATATTCTTTTCTAGACCAAGTCATTTTTTCTCAAAAGGTATATCATATTTAACTTTTCTAAAATTCTATTCACGTTGAAGATTGGGGGCTCCTGGCCAAGATGGTGGAGAGGACACATGCATCTAGGTAAGCTCTTCCTTGCCCTCAGAATACTTTTTTTCATGACAAGGCCTCGGAATTAGTGCTTGACTAAAAAAACAAAAACAAAAACAAAAACACAAATACATTACCAACAGAAGATATCCTCCAAATTCGCCAGAAAAGGTCTGTTTTTGCTTGAAGGTGGAGACAGTTAGACCAGGTGCAGACTTCAGGCAGACAGCAAGAGTACAGAAAGGAGATTTCAGGCCCAGATGGCGGAGTGGAGGCAGACAGCTGCTTGAGCTGTGCATTTTCTCTCAGGACTTACTTCATGACAAGTCTCTGAGTTAATGCTTGACCGGAAAAGAAACACATAAATAATCACCAACAGAAGACATGCTTGAAATTCACCAGAGAAGGTCTGTGTTTGTTTGCTCGGGGGAGGGTCGAACAGACTGGGCGCAGATTGAGGGCAGGCAAGCCAGAGTGAGACAGACAGCTCACACAGCTCAGACGGGAGGGGGGAAGGGTACGATCTCTGCCGTTTCTGAGAAAAAACTTTTACCCCAGTGTGGATGCTCCGTCTTGGCAGCAAGCCAGGAGCAGCAGAGAGGGTGTAAACACCTGAGGTGAAGATTAAAAACGATTATAACCCTGGAAAGCTAGCATCTCTCAGAATCGGTCACCCCAACCCCCACCTGGACTGACTCAGCCCTTTCTCAGAGCCTCAGAGCGCAGTCTCAGCCCAGCCATCGCTGTCCTGATAGTGGCTCACTGCTGCCCTACCCCCAGTCTGTAGAGGAAGCCCATTAACACCATCCAGCCTCATCCCCCCCACAACAGACCAATTGTTTCTCTTGTCAATTTGTTTTCTTCCATTCTGATCTTGACAAAATGAACAAACAATTCAAAAGGGATCTAACCATTGACAGCTTTTGTATGGAGAGAGAGCAGACTTCAAATACTGAGGAGACTAAAAACAGACTGTCACCAGAGGAATCCCCTAAGGGGGATATGAGCTGCTCCTGAATACAAAAAAATCTCATAGAGGAAATTAAAAAAGCTCTCACAAGAGAGCTGGAAGAGAAATGGGAAAAGGAAAGGGAAGCTTGGCAAGAGAGCCTGGAGAAGTTATCCAGAGTGGATAAAGAGATCAAGTCATTGAGAAATAAAATTAGTGAGGTGGAAAAAGAAAACAGCTCTCTAAAAAATAAAATGGAAAAAAATTCCATAGAAGATAAAAACTCAATTGGACAATTACAAAAAGATATAAAAAAAGTGAGTGAAGAAAATACATCATTGAAAATTAGACTGGAACAAGTAGAAATGAATGACTCAAGGAGAAACCAAGAGGTAGTCAAGCAAAACCAGAAAAATGAAACAATTGAAAAGAATGTCAAGTACCTTACTAGAAAGACAACAGACCTGGAAAACAGATCCAGGAGAGACAATTTGAGAATAATCGGACTCCTTGAAAAATGGGAGGAAAAAAAGAGCTTGGACACCATTTTCGAGGAAAGTATCAAAGAGAACTGCCCAGATGTTTTGGAAACAGAGGGTAAAATAGACATTGAAAAAATTCATCAATCACCTACTGAAAGGGACCCTAAAGTCAAAGCGCCAAGAAATATAGTGGCCAAGTTCAAGAACCATCAGACAAAGGAAAAGATATTGGAAGCTGCTAGAAAAAAGCAATTCAGATATGGAGGATCCACAATAAGGATAACCCAGGATCTAGCAGCATCCACATTAAAAGAATGAAGGGCCTGGAACATGATAATCCAAAAGGCTAAGGAACTTGGTATGCAGCCAAGAATAACTTACCCAGCAAGAATGAGCATCGTTTTCCAGGGAAGAAGATGGACCTTTAACGAAATAAATGAATTCCATCTATTTTTGATAAAAAAACCAGATCTACATAAAATGTTTGATCTTCAAATACAGAGCTCAAGAGATTTCTAAAAAGGTAAAAAGAAATCTTGAGAACAATATTTCTGCCATAAAAATATGTAAATAACATATGTATAATTTGTCCTAGAAACTAGAGGTGGAAAGGAAATTATATCATAAAAAAGGGTAAAGTGGTGGTACTACATCTCATGAAGAGGCAAAGGTAACCTATTATATCTGAGAGAAAGAAAGGAGGGAGATGAACATAGTGTGTATCAATAGACATATTCGATTTATGGTGAAACTTCTTCCACTTCATTGAAAAGTGAGAGGGAAGGAGTAAACTAAGGGGAAGGCAATGCAGAAATTGTGAGAAAAAGGGGTAAAATAGGAAGAGGAACTTTAAGGTGGAGTAGGGATGCTAAAAAGGGAGGGCTGTGAAAAGCAAGTGGTGTTCACAAGTTTAATACTGGGTAGGGGGGTAAGAGGGAAGGAAAGGGGAAAAGCATAAGCAGGGCTTAACAGGATGGCAGGAAATATAGAATTAGTCATTCTAACCATAAATATGAATGGGGTAAACTCCCTTATAAAGAGGATGTAGTTAGCAGACTGGATTAAAAGTCAGAATCCTACTATATGTTGTTTACAGGAAACACACCTGAAACAGGGTGAGACATTCAAACTAAAAGTAAAAGGGTAGAGCAGAATCTACTATGCTTCAGGCAAAGCCAAAAAAACAGGGGTAGCCATCCTCATCTCAGATCAAGCAAAAACAAAAATTGATCTAATTAAAAGAGATAAGGAAGGGCATTATATCCTGCTAAAGGGTAGATCAATAATGAAGCAGTATCAATATTAAACATATAAACACCAAGTGGTGCAGCATGTAAATTCTTAAAAGAGAAATTAAGAGAGCTGCAAGAGGAAATAGACAGCCAAACTATAATAGCGGGAGATCTCAACCTTGCACTCTCAGAATTAGATAAATCAAACCACAAAATAAATAAGAAAGAAATCAAAGAGGTAAATAAAATACTAGAAAAGTTTGATATGATAGATCTCTGGTGAAAGCTAAATGGAGACAGAAAGGAGTATACTTTCTTCTCAGCAGTTCATGGAACCTATACAAAAATTGATTATATACTAGGGCATAAAAACCTCAAAATCAAATGCAGTAAGGCAGAAATAGTAAATGCATCCTTTTCAGACCACAATGCAATTAAAATTACATTTAATAAAAAGCCAGGGGAAAATAGACCAAAAAATAATTGGAAACTAACTAATCTTATACTAAAGAATGATTGGGTAAAACAGCAAATCATAGACATAATTAATAACTTCACCCAAGAAAATGACAATAATGAGACATCATACCAAAATGTGTGGGATACAGCCAAAGCAGTAATAAGGGGAAGTTTTATATCTCTACAGTTGTACTTGCATAAAATAGAGAAAGAGAGGGCCAACAAATTGGGCTTACAACTAAAATTGCTAGAAAAGGAACAAATTAAAAACCCCCAGACAAACACAAAACTTGAAATTCTAAAAATAAAAGGTGAGATTAATAAAACTGAAAGTAAAAAAAAAAAAAAACTATTGAATTAATTAATAAAACTAAGAGTTGGTTCTATGAAAAAACCAACAAAATAGACAAATCCTTAGTAAACCTGATTAAAAAAAGAAAAGAGAAAAAGCAAATTGTTAGTCTTGAAATTGAAAAGGGAGAACCCACCACTAATGAAGAGGAAATTAGAACAATAGTTAGGAGCTACTTTGCTCAACTTTATGTCAATAAATTCTACAACTTAAATGAAATGGAAGAATACCTTCAAAAATATAGCTTGCCCAGATTAACAGAGGAAGAAGTAAGTAGTCTAAATAGTCCCATCTCAGAAAAAGAAATAGAACAAGCTATTAACCAACTTCCTAAGAAAAAATCCCCAGGACCAGATGGATTTACAGGTGAATTCTACCAAACATTTAAAGAACAACTAACTCAAATGCTATGTAAACTATTTGAAAAAATAGGAATTGAAGGAGTCCTACCAAATTCCTTTTTATGACACAGACATGTACTGATACCTAAACCAGGTAGATTGAAAACTGAGAAACAAAACTATAGACCATTCTCCTTAATGAATATTGATGCTAAAATCTTAAATAAGATAGAAGCAAAAAGACTTCAAAAAATCATCCCCAGGATAATACCATATGATCAAGTAGGATTTATACCAGGAATGCAGGGCTGATTTAATATTAGGAAAACTATTAGTATAATTGACCATATTAATAATCAAATTAATAAAAACCATATGATCATCTCAATAGATGCAGAAAAAGCATTTGATAAAATCGAACATCCATTCCTACTAAAAATATTTGAGAGTATAGGAATAAATGGACTATTCCTTAAAATAATAACGAGTATATATTTAAAACTGTCAGTAAACATCATATGTAATGGCGATAAGCTAGAACCTTTCCCTATAAGATCAGGAGTGAAACAAGGTTGTCCACTATCACCATTAATTTTCAATATAGTACTAGAAACGCTAGCCTCGGCAATAAGAGCCAAGAAAAAGATTCAAGGAATTAGAGTAGGAAATGAGGAAATCAAACTATCACTCTTTGGAGATGACATGATGGTATACTTAGAGAACCCCAAAGACTCTGCTAAAAAGCTATTAGAAATAATTCAGAATTTTAGCAAAGTTGCAGGATACAAAATAAATCCACATAAATCCTCAGCATTTTTATACATTACCAATACAATCCAACAGCAAGAGATACAAAGAGAAATTCCATTCAAAATAATGGTTGATAGTATAAAATATTTGGGAATATATCTACCAAAGGAGAGTCAGGAATTATATGAGCAAAATTACAAAACACTTGCCACAAAAATAAAGTCAGATTTAAATAACTGGAAAGACATTCAGTGTTCTTGGATAGGCTGAGTGAATATAATTAAGATGACAATACTCCCTAAACTAATCTATTTATTTAGTGCTATACCAACCAATCAGACTCCCAAGAAACTATTTTAATGACCTAGAAAAAATAACAACAGAATTCATATGGAACAACAAAAGGTCAAGAAATTCAAGGGAAGTAAAGAAAAAAAAATTAATGAAGGTGGTCTAGCTGTATATGATCTAGAACTATATTATAAAGCAACAGTCACCAAAACCATTTGGTATTGGCTAAGAAATAGACTAGTTGATCAGTGGCATAGGTTAGGTTCACAGGGCAAGACAGTGAATAAAAATAGCAATCTAGTGTTTGACAAACCCAAAGATCCCAAATTTTGGGATAAGAATTCATTATTTGACAAAAACTGCTGGGAAAAGTGGAAATTAGTATGGCAGAAACTAGGCATAGACCCACATTTAACACCACATACTAAGATTAGATCAAAATGGGTCCAAGATTTAGGCATAAAGAACAAGATCATAAATAAATTAGAAGAACATAGGATAGTTTAGCTCTCAAACTTGTGGAGGAAGAATGGATTTGTGACCAAAGGAGAACTGGAGACCATTATTCATCACAAAATAGAAAATTTTGATTAAATCAAATTAAAAAGTTTCTGCACAAACAAAACTAATGCAAACAAGATTAGAAGGGAAGTAACAAATTGGGAAAACATTTTTACAGTTAAAGGTTCTGATAAAGGCCTCATCTCCAAAATATACAGAGAATTGACTTTAATTTATAAGAAATCAAGCCATTCTCCAATTGATAAATGGTCAAAGGATATGAACAGACAATTTTCAGATGATGAAATTAAACTATTTCCACTCATATGAAAGAGTGTTCCAAATCACTATTGATCAGAGAAATGCAAATTAAGACAACTCTGAGATATCATTACACACCTGTCAGATTGGCTAAGATGACAGTAACAAATAATGATGAATGTTGGAGGGCTGTGGGAAACCTGGGACACTGATACATTCTTGGTGGAGTTGTGAAAGAATCCAACTATTCTGGAGAGCAATCTGGAATTATGCTCCAAAAGTTATCAAAATGTGCATACCCTTTGACCCAGCAGTGCTACTACTGGGCTTATATCCCAAAGAAATACTAAAAAAGGGAAAGGGACCTGTATGTGCCAAAATGTTTGTGGCAGCCCTTTTCATAGTGGCTAGAAACTGGAAAATGATTGGATATCCATCAATTGGAGAATGGTTGGGTAAATTATGGTATATCAATGTTATGGAATATTATTATTCTGTAAGAAATGACCAACAGGAGGAATACAGAGAGGCTTGCACAGACTTACATCAACTGATGCTGAGTGAAATGAGCAGAACTAGGGGATCATTATACATTTCAACAATGATCATGTATGAGGATGCATTCTGATGGAAGTGGATATCTTCAACATAGAGAAGGGCTAATCCAATTCCAATTGATCAATGATGGACAGAATCAGCTACATCCAGAAAAGGAACACTGGGAAATGAGTGTAAACTGTGACCATTGCTGTTTTTTGTTTTGTTTTGTTTTTTGTGGCAGATTATTTTTACCTTCTGAATACAGTCTTTCCTTTGCAACAACAACAACAACAAAATTCGGTTCTGCACATATATATTGTACCTAGGATATACTATAAGATATTTAATATGTATGGGAATGCCTGCCATCTAGGGGAGGGGGTGTAGGGAAGGAGGGGAAAAATTCAGAACAGAAGGGAGTACAAGGGTCAATGGCTGTAAAAAAAAAATTACCTACGCATATGTACTGTCAAGGAAAATGTTATAATTATAAAAATTAATAAAAAAATAAAATGAAATTAAAATTAAAAAAAAAAAAAAGAGTACATAAAGGAACTCACACTCAGCAGACTGGAGGGGTGGGATGTAGTTGCCGCCTTTGGAAAACTTGTGGGGTGAACTTTACCCAAAGTGAGCTTCCTTGCCCTGGCAGCAAGCCAGTAGATCAGCAGAGAACCTATAAACATAGAGGATAAAGACTTTAGTCCCCAAACAGTAGGGGTTTCTCAGGACCTGACCACACCCACTCAACACCCAGAATCACTCAGCACATTCTCAGAGTCTCAGAGAGTGGCCACTGTGCAGGTAGTGCAGCCATGACTGTCCTACTGCTGCTCCACTGCTATTTCCTGTAGTCTGCAGAGGAAGCTTGGTATCATCATATTGCCCAAAAAGGAAACCACATTTTCTATTTTTGTTTGTTTATTTGTTTTCTTTGATTCTTTTTTGTCAAAATGAGCAAAAAAATAAAGTGCATTTATAGTTTCTATACTGATAGAGAGCAGAATTTAAACCCTGAGGAGACTAAAAACAGACTGTCTCCAGATGGATCTTCAAAGGGGAATATGATCTGGTCCCTACCACACTAGACTCTCAAAGAAAAAATTAAAAAAGGCTTGCACAAGAGAGCTAGAAGAGAAATGGGGAAAGCAAATGGAAGATTAGCAAGACATGTTGAATAAGTTATCCCACTCACTTAAAGATAGAGTGATTAAGAAATCAAATCCCTGAAAAACACAATTAGTGAATTGGAAAAGGGAAACAATTCCAAGGAAAACAGAATTAGTGAATTGGAAAAAAAGAAAATAGCTCTCTAAAAATAAAATTGGGCAAATGGAAAAAACATTCCATAGAACAAAACAATTCACTATGTGACTCCCTTTCCTTCCTTTAAGATCTCTTTGGGTACAAGTCCAGTAGAAATATTGCTAGATTAAAGGGTATACATATTTTGATAGCCCTTTGAGCATAGTTCCAAATTGCTCTCCAGAATGGTTGAATCAGTTCACAATTCCACCAACAATGGATTAGTGACCCAGTTTTCCCACATCCCCTCCACATTCATCATTACATTCTCTTGTCATCTTTGCCAATCTGAGAGGTAAAAAAGTTATCTTAATTTGAGTTATCTTAATTTGCATTTCTCTGATCAATAGTGATTTAGAGAACCTTTTCATGTGACTAGAAATGGTTTTAGTTTCTTCATCTGAAAATTATTTGTTCATATCCTTTGATCATTTATCAACTAGAGAATGGCTTGAATATTTATAAATGTGAATCAATTCTCTATACATTTTAGAAATAAGACCTTTATCAGACTTGAATGTAAAAATTTCCCCCATTTTATTGTTCCTTTCTAATCTTTTCAGCATTAGATTTTATTGTGCACTTTTTAATTTAATATAATCAAAATTATGCATTTTGCATTCAATCATGTACTCCAGGTCTTCTTTGGCCACAAATTCTTTATTTCTTCACAGATCTGAGAAGTAAATTTTCCTTTGTTCTTCTACTTTGCTTATAATATCACTATATCTCAATCATGAACACACTTCAATATCATCTTGGTTTATTTATTAGCAATGGGTAAATGCCTAGTTTTTCTGCCATAGTACAATTTTGCCGTCTATTTCTTCTTGCAGCTCTCTTAACTTCTCCTTTTGGAACTTGGATGCTATACTCCTTGATACCTATATTTTTAGTATACATATTACTTCCTTATCATTGATGCCCTTTACCAAGATGCAGTTTTCTTCCTTATTTGTTTTACTTAGAACTCTTTTTACTTTTACTTTATCTAAAATCAGGATTTTACTTCAGCTAAAACATAATAAATTCTATGCCAGCTTTTTACTTTTACTCTGTATGTATCACTCTGCTTTAAATATGTTTATTTTAAACAACATATTGTAGTATTCTGGCTTTTAATCTAGTCTGCTATTCAATTTGGTTTATGGGAGAGATCATCCCATTTACATTCACAGCTAAATTTACTAACCCTCTATTTCCTACCATCTTATTTTTCCCATTTTATATTTTTCTTTTTCCTTTCCCTCTTTGACTCCTCACCAGTGTTTTGCTTCTGACCACAACCTTATCCAATCTGCCCTTACCTATTAAAGCCCTTCCCCTTTCTTATCCTTTTCCCCTTCTACTTCTTCATTCCTTTCTATTACCTCCTTATTTCTTTTCCTGTTTCTCTTCCTACTTCCCTATAGGATGAGACAAGTTTCTATATTAAACTAAATACATTTGATATTCTCTCTTTGAGCCAAATCTGATGAGATCAAGGTTCACATAATGCTCATCCTGTTACTTTCTTTGCCTCCCCTTTAATAAGTCTTTTTTGCCTTTTCATGTGATGTAATGTACCCCATTTTACTTCTTCCCTTCTCTTCCAATACAATCCATTTCCTATCTGTAGCTTCTTTTTATATCATCATAGTAAAGTCAAATTAAATTTATAATCCTCTCAAAA
This sequence comes from Sminthopsis crassicaudata, assembly GCF_048593235.1. NCBI lineage: Eukaryota > Metazoa > Chordata > Mammalia > Dasyuromorphia > Dasyuridae > Sminthopsis > Sminthopsis crassicaudata. The sequence continues at coordinate 297,095,347 of NC_133617.1, read as the reverse complement.
GTTGAAAATGTCATCTTCCTATATAGGGATGTAAACATTTTAACCTTTAAAAAACATAGTATTTTTTTCCCCTTCCTTTTTTTAACCTTTTTCTGCTTCTATTGAGTTCTGCATTTGAAGATCAAATTTTTTGTTGTTCTGGCCTTTTTATTAAAACAAAAAGAAAAAAAAAGAAAAAAGAAAATCCTCTATTTCACTGAATATCTATTCTTTCCCTTGGAAAAAAATGCTTAATTTTGTTGGATAGTTGATTCTTGCCTCCAGTCCAACTTCCTTTGCTCTCTGGAATATCATATTCCAGACCCTTTGATCCTTTAAAGTGGAAACTGTTAGGTCATAGGTTATCCTGATAGTAGTGGTTCCTCAATATTTGAACTGTTTGTTTCTGGCTGCTTGCTATATTTTTCTCCTTAATCTGATGATTTTGGAATTTACTTACAATATTTCTTGGATTTTTCATTTTGGGATCTCTTTCAGGAGGTGATTGGTAAATTCTTTCACTGGCTATTTTACCCTCTGGTTGTAGGATATCAGGGCAGTTTTCCTTGATTGTTTCTTGAAAGATGTTGTCCAGGCTCTTTTTTTCATTGTGATTTTCAGGGAATCCATTAATTTTTCAATTAATTTTCCACGTTGTTTGTTTTTTCATCCATATGGGGGGGATTGTTTGAATGATTCATGATGTCTCTTTGAGTCTTTTGCTTCTATTTTTTGAATTCTAGTTTTTAGTGAATTATTCTCTTCAGTTACATTTTTTATCTCCTTTTGCATTTGGTCAATTTAGCTTTTAAGTAAGTTGTTTTGTTCATTGGATTTTTATTTCATTTCTAGAAATTTTGCTTTTTGTGAATTGTTTTCTTTTTTTCATTTCATCAAAACTATTCCTTAAGAAATGGTTTCCTTCATATAATTTCTGTGTTTCCTTTTCCAGGACTCTCATTTCCTTTCTCCATTTTTTCTAACTCTCTTTTAAAGTCCCTTTTGAATTCTTCCAAGAGAGCCTTGTGAGATGGAGACCAATTTACATCACTCTTTGAGGCTTCATCTGGAGATATTTTGCCATTAATACCCTCAGCATTTAAGATCTGTTTTTCACTGTCTCCATAAGATATATCTATGGTCAGAGCTGTTTTTGTTTCTTTGATCATTTTTAAAGGTTGAGGTCTGCTCTTAGGGCCAAGGAACCAATGTCCCAAACTTTCTTTACAAGTGACAGTGGCTTTATGCTATCTTGGGGCAGGTGCTACTGCTGGCTTCTTTTTTATGTTGGGTAGATCTGTCTATTCTCTTGTTATCTTGACTCTGTACCACTCCTTGACCCTTTTTTTTTATCAGTTTCCTCATCTATAAGAGGATCTAGAAAAGAAACTGAGAAGTCAATTTTGAGTCTTTGCCAAGAAAATCCCAAATGGAATCATGAAGAGTCTCACACAACTGAACAACAACAACAACAACAGAGACTTTATATTAGAAACAGGAAAATTAGTCTTCATAAACTTCATATACTGGAATTCAGATGTTTGGAGTAAAAATTAATTTATCTGTGATAAATAAATCAAAAAGAATATGGAGAGAATCTAGGAAACATTGAAAGAGGGGGAAAAAGCATTGTTTTAACTTTGGACAAATCACTTAACCTCTTAGTCCCCCATGCAACTTTCTTAAAGCATGTATTTCAGAATGGATACCAATCTATATTGCTGAAAAGCATTACTCCATTTTTCCTATATTAGCAAAATCACTGGTACTCATCAAACTAACAAAAAACTGATTGCATAAGATGTTACTTGGAAGTTGAGAGAGATATAGTGAAACTTTCATAAACTAAACTAAGATGGCTCAGAATCAAGGGAGTTATGGTGCCCAGAACCAAATGACAAGCCTAGAAAGAAAGAGAGATTTGAACAATAGCTCTTCTGATAAGTTGTTAGAGGATATAAGACAGAATTTTGAGTTAGTGAGAGGAATAAAAGTAAAGTCTGTTGAAAGGGAGTACAATTTGGACCCAGTGCACTTATTGACATATATAAACATTTGTTCCAAGTACTCAGCAATGTATGAACTCTCATGAGATCTTTACTTTTGAACCAACAATAAGAAGGGGATGGCAAAGGCCTTCAAAAGTAACTGACAAAAATAGAAATAGCAAGCCTGGTGGCAGAAACAGCAATACAAGTTTAAGACAGGTTTAGGATTTTGTTGGGACCTGATAAGAATAGAGAGGCACAGAGGAGATTAAGGCTGTCATGAGTACAGGAATTTTGCCTGGAGAAAATCTTTCATAAGGGGTTGGGAAACCTGAATCAAAATAGAATGAAATAGCTCAATCCATAGCAGGAGTTTGTGTGAAACTTAAGATGAGTCTATTTGGAATAAAAATGAGTTAGTTTGGAATAAGTCAAACAGAATATGGAGAGAATCTAGGACAGATTGGAGAAGGGGAAAAATCGTGATATCAGTCAGAGGAGATATTGGCTATATCACACACTACATGAATGGTTTGTGTACCAGCATATATCCAATTGGCAAGTTTCTAATCACCTAGACCAGGAAAAAACTTCTAAAATTAAACTGCTTATGGAAGAGAGTGTCTTTGATAAATTGTTCCCAGGTGAATAGTGACTCCAGTTTATTCCAAAAGCATATCAATTATGAAAAATGTCCTTTTTATATTGATTTTTCATTTGATCTTGATTTTACATATACAGATTTCAGCATTTAAGGGAGTTAGATTGTGGAGAATTCTAATTATTGGGCTAAAGGATTTGTATTTTATTTTAAAGTCAATAGAGAATCATTGAAATTGTTTGAGCATAATATTGATATGGTTAGATTTGTGCATGAGAAATAATTTGGCAGCTCTTAAGGATAATGGGTAGGAGAAGGCAAAGGTTTGAAGTAGAGAGCTGACTTAGGAGGGTTTTTTAAGTAGTCCTAAAAGGAGATGGGGACTCCTTACAAAATGGTAGCCATAAGAATGGAGAGAAGGGGAGTAGACTTTATTGGTTGGGGGAACATATAGTCCTCTTTTTTCTGTCTCCAGGATTTTGTATTCAATTCATGGCATGAATTACTGTTACTGGTATTAGACAGTTTGATTGCTTATTAGGTGTATCATGCATTTTAAACACTGACTTACAATTTCAAAGGCACAGCCAAATGATACTTAAACTTGGACAAAAATACACTAAATATTCTTGTCTTATTGACCAAAATATGATACACCATTTCAATTACTATAGTAACATCCTGATGATAGGGAATGTATTAATGTATTTTTGTTATCACCATAAAAATCCAGATTTTCTGTAACCTAATGACTAAAGTTAAGGACTTTTAGATGCATTTTATGCATTTTAGATCATTTTACTAGATGGAAAAAATCTCATTTTCTCTCACAATTTCTTACACTGAACTTTAATTAGTAGAAAGTCACAAAAATATTACTTTACCACATTTTGAATTAATCTATTTTATCAAATTTTGATAAAATTTATTGTACCTAAGTTAAATCTAGGAAAATATTTTCCATATCTTTAGAATTAATAAACAAAACCCAAGATATACACTTATAATATTTCCACCCATAAACTTGTATAGCAGTTTTATGTCAATTATTTCTCACTAGTCATTGTTATTTTGAGAGTAAAAATAGCCTGTTTTTCCCTGAAAAAATTCCCTTTGTCTATTAAAATACTCACCCTATTTCCTGGTTACAAGAAATTAAGGTCCTTGATTCACATGTTGGGTCCCAAAATGTGAAGTCCATGCTCCCTGTAGGACTCAGGATCAGCCAGAGTCAGGATAAGTAAAAGTCCTTGGTCTTTAGGGGGAGAAGCAGGTAAACTGCCAGGAGTTTAACCAAAGATCTCTTCTGGAGTCCAGAATCTCTACCTTTCTCTTTTTCATCTTGCCACTGAGTGAGTCTCTGGCCTCTGTCACTCCACCCTTTAATCCTTGTCAATGATTATCTTAACCCCAAACATTGAGCCAACACCAAACAGAGAGAAGGGCTATTTTTCCAAACATATGCTAATAGAGTAATTATCTTATATTGAATAGGTAATTAGCCTTAAGTGCTAGATTGTCAGATTCAAGCACACCTTTTTGGAGTTTCAGCCCTTTACAAGGAGGATTGATTTCTGGAATTTGGTTCTCCCTGATAAGATGATCAATTAGCAATGAATTAAGGAGTGGTCTCCAGAATCAGGCAGTTTGTTAAAACAATAGTATTCCTAGATTGGGTGTGTGTGTGTGTGTGTGTGTGTGTGTGTGTGTGTGTGTGGCAAAGCCAGAGGACTTTAGAATCAGATTGCCTGAAAAGAAGCCCCCAAAGTCAGGGGACTCCCAAACCACCACAATATTTCCCTAGAAGCTATACCATACCAGATAAATCTTTTAACTTTGCTAAACCTCAGTTTTCCCACTTCTAAAATGAGAAGTGGACTAAAAATTTTTGAAGGACCTTTCTAGCTCTAAATTTTAAGATGACTGAGGATATATGAATAAGCATGAGGCAGACAGTTGGTAGTATCTGCCAATACAAATGCAAAAATAAGTTTAGTATTCATTCTACTCTGTTCTTTTATCTAATGTTCAGTATTCTTCTGGTCTCAGCAAACATTTATATTTGTTGAAAATCCAATATAAATAATACCCGAATCATGGGAGAGATTACTGAGTGAGAACTCAATTCAATACAACAGAATTCAATTCAACAAACCATTTATAAATTGCTTTCTGTGTGGCAGGCAATATTATGGAATCTAGGGTTTGAAAGACGAAAATTAATTAGTTCTTGCCCTTAAGGACCTACCATTTTATGGGTGAAGAGAAACAATGTGAATAAACAAATCTCAAAAAAAAAAAAATACACACAGAGTAAATAAAAAGAGGTTCAGGAAAGACTTCACCTACAAGATAATAAATTGTGCTGAAACCTTGAAGGAGCTAATCATTCTTAGAGGCATAGGAGATGAAGGAGAAGTACTTTATACATGGATGACATACTATGAAAAACTAACATGTTATACAAGAATAGGGAGAGTGAGAGAGAGAATATTTTACATAGCAAATTTCAAGCAAGTCAGTTTGGCTAGACTGTTTTATTATGATGGGAATAAATGTGAAATTGTTTCAGAGGCAGAGGGAAAATGTAAAAAGAGCTGTTATTCCTGGGCTTTTTCCTTTCCTCTAAACAGAAATAGAAGAGAATGGACATGAGGATGCTCTTCACAGATCCTTCACTATTTAAGAATGGTACTCGAGGAATCTGCATCATTTTCCTCTTCCTGAACTTCATCATCTTCAGAAACTCATCATTCTGAAAGATGAATTACAGTTGGAAATTCACCCATTTTTATATCCTTTCCATCCTGGCTACATGACTTCATACTGTTCCTGAGCCATTCCTCTTTCAGCAATGTATGAAATCTCCTATTCATTTGCAAACTCCTTGAGGGCAGGGACTGTTAGTGTCTGGCACAATGGTGGGCATTTAGTAAGTTTTTCTTGTCTCTGATTTTTAAAAATTAATTATTATTATTATTTTTAGTATTACTTTGCTTCAAGTCTAATGTCAAGCTATTTTTATTTAAATGGAGATTCTTAGAGTAAATTACATTTAATATCCTCACTACCATTACTAATAAATACCATGATCATATTTGAGTCTGTTTGCCTTCAGTTTCTCTATTTCAATCTGTCCTGCTCTCAGCAACAAAAGTAATTTTCCCAGAGCACAGGCCTGACCGTGTTACCACAACCTCCCATCCTCCAACTCAGTCAAATCAAGGCCAATTACAAAATTCTGTTTGCTTTTCATATCAAAGTCCTTAACTTAAGGTGTTCAATAAATGTTTATGGATTAATCATCATATCTCCATCTCATCGATTTCATTTTATTTCAGATGTAAATATTTGTATACATGATTTTATGTTTTCTTTATGAAAGTGTTCAGAGATAGAGAACATCTCCCAAGGATTCTTTTAGCTGCATTCCAAAAGTTTGGTTATTTTGCCCTATGATTTGTAGTTTACCTTTATGAAATTTTATATTGTTTTAATGATTTATTCTTCAATCTTCAATTTTTGGGGAGATGAATTAGTTTCTACTTAATTTTGAATCCTTTCTCTAAAGGCCATTTACTTATTATAATTTGCATTTTTTTTATGGTTAGTTAAGGGTGACCACTATGTTTTAATTCATTTGTTTGTGAGGTTTTTATGATCTAGCATATGCTCATTTGTATATGTGTGTGAATGTATTTGTGTCTGTGTACATGTGTCATGTATATTCCTGTTCTCCTAAAGTCTATCATGTCCAACTTCTTTTAAATTCTACTAAGACACCTAACTTCTTTCTGAATTTTTTGTTACATTTGTCTACACCTGAAAGTGGAACATTGAAGTATCCAACACCTGTAATTTTACTATCTCTTCTTATAAATTGATTACTTTTTTGTTCAGTATTTACATTCTAGGTGTGTGTACACCATGGTGCTATTATTTCATTAGCTGCTGTGGCTCTGTTTATGCATGTTTCTATGCATGTATTTAATAAATTTTATACTGTTCAATTGATTATTCCATTTTTTCCTATGTATATAATCTTTTCATCCTCCACATTTTTGGGAAAAAGTCTTCCCAGTTCTATCACATTTCTTTCTATTTATTTTTACCTACTTTTTCTTTCCTAAAAAAAAAAAAAGAAGAACAAAACCAGATGCAGCCTGGGAATTTATTTTATTTAACACCTCAGTTTCTAATATAATACTTGTCCCTTAACAATTCCTTCCCTCCCTGCCCTTTTTAGAGTGTAAATACTTGATGATTTGATCCTTTTCAAAAATGTTTGTCTTTAGGGATTCTCTTAACTGCAGTATTTGAATTCCAAAATTTCTTTTCAATTTTGGTTTTTTCATCAAAATTTTTTGACTGCCCTGTTCTTAATTTTTTTTTTCTTCCATGAAAAAGAAGATTTTTCTCTTATAGAATCAAGCTATCTAGTTTTTCAGGGTAAATTACTCTTGACTGTAAACCTTGCATTTTGACTTTTGCAACATCTTAGTCTACACTTTTCTATTCTTTATATAAGGCCCTACTAAATCTTGGCAGGAATTGTGAGATTATTATGGGTCAGGAGATGCCTAGAAGGAACATAAGCACCAAAGAGTCATTAGTCATGTAATTTATTACTCACAGATCTTTCAGAATGTTGTGCTTACCCTATAATACACAGTTACTCTACAAATATCTGAACCCACAGAGTGATGTATAACTCAATAGAGAGCTGAGATGCCTTGGGTCACTATCCTTATATCTGATTGTTGTTGGTTGGACAATTAGTAAGGACTGAGGGGAACATGAGCAGAAGTCAATTAGGAGGTGATATTATCTGACAACTCTTCCTCTCTCTTTTATCAACCACAAGCACATGGTGATTACTAAAATGTGTTGACTCTATATCTGAATTAAATAGTTTGCTAATTTAGTATGTGCCTAGCAAGCCAGTTGCTAGTTTGGCCAATGATTGCTCCATCAATGAAGTAAAAACCCAGCTTTCCTCACACTTGTCTGATACTGTGTTTTCTTAGTATTTGAATTCTTTATGGTAGTTGGCATTATTATTATTATTATTATTATTATTATTATTTTGTCTGATTTAGTAAGTCTGTGTCTTGGCTCATGTATTCCTGTGTTGTTTTATTTTGGTGTTTCAAAAGGTAATTGATGAATTATATTTTACTTTGCTTTCTGGTTCTAATAGATATGAATTTTTTTTTTTTAATATGAGGTCCATCTTTTTGGCTTGATTATGGATTTGGGACTTTCAATTATTCTTAAATAATGATCTTTTCAGATTAGTTGTTATTGACAGTAGATTGTATAAAATAGATATAGATATACAAAGTTCCTGTTACAAATGTGTAGTCAAGTAAAACAAACTACTAACTGACCAGCCTCCTATCCCCCAAAAAGTCTTATTATGCATTCTAAAAACTTTAAGTAGGGTATGTCATCATTAATCCCTAGTATCATGGTTGGTCATTAAAGTTAGAATTAGTGTTCTTATCAGCATTTTTAATTCTTTCACAATTGTTTGTAAATACTTTATATATATATATATGTATATATATATATATATATATTTATCATTGCATACATTTTTCTTCTCTTTCTGTTAGTTTCTTGCTGTGTAAGTTTATATAAGTTTTTCTGGGTTTTTCTTCAATAATCCCTTTCATTATTCCTTACAATGCTATATGGAATACTATATATATATGGCCTACTAATAGGCTATATTATGTTAATATAGCCTAACTTGTTCAGTTATTCCCTAATTGATGGGTATCCTCTCAGATTCCCATTCTTTGTTGACATCAAAAGGAGCCAGATGTTTTTATATACTAAATTTTAAAATATATTAAGTTGCTTAGAACTAATTCCTCCCTTAATTTTTCACTTTGCAGTGTATGACATAGAGTAACTGATCAAGTTTTATTTTGATGAAGTTGTGGTATATAATAAGTATTCTATCAATTTCATGCTCATTCTCAATTTGCCAGCATTAGTGACAAGCACCATTTGTATTAAATCATAGCTAGGAAGTAAAGATTGATGTTTCTGATTTGTTCTTCAGTCGGTTGTCTTTTTTTGCAGCAGCTAGTCTCACAGTAGTAGAACACTAGTTCTGTAATCAAGAAAACTTTGTACCTATGACCTGGGCAAGCCATTTAAACAATTTGCCTCAGTTTATTTAACTTTAAAATGAAAATAATAATATAATATATATATATATTTCTGGGCTGTTATAAAAATCAACTGAAATATTTTCAAAGAATTAGTCCATTGCCTGGAAGATAATAACCACTACATAAATGCTTATTCTATTTGCCTTCCATTCTTTTTTTTTTTTTTTTTTTTTGAGGCTGGGGTTAAGTGACTTGCCCAGGGTCACACAGCTAGGATGTGTGCCTTCCATTCTTAAGGACATGAAAGAATATTACTTTTGCTGCTGTTCTCTGCAGTATGCTGGGTAGGGCCAGCTTGAAGTCCTCTGACCACCCATCTATTTCTTAGATTAATAGGAGCACATATTTCACAATGACTGTGTATCTATTTAATGGCATTTTAGGATTTCTGACAGGTCTTCCTAGGCACTGCAAGGTCACAAAGCAAAAAAGATTTTCCTTTGCCCATTATCATACTGGTTGTCATTTCCCTTATTATTCATCTCCTATTGGAGGTCAGAAAGAAAGTTGTATGTGGAAAAATCACTATTTTGCTGTTATGATTTTGTATTTATTGTTCTGTACCTATTGCATAGTTGGATAAAATACCTGTAAATGAATATAAACATTGACATGTCAGTTAAACCTCTGCAAGATGGTTTAAAGCTTCTTTGAGATATTTCCAGTAGTGGACTAGACAATTGATGTAATATGTGCCTTATCCTCTTACAGAGGTTTTCATATCATTTGCTGCTAGGTCACTAATTTTTGAAAACTTTTAATTCCAATAAGCCTAAAAATTAGGAATAATTGATATGGCAATATCAATTAAAAACAATGTCTTTTTTTTTTTAAACAAAACTATGTTATAGCCAAAATAATTTGGACAATTGTTTTGTCTGTAAAAAATGTTCTTGTTTCAGTATGGTTTATTTGTTGAATTACTAAGGATTTTTTTGAGGTCTATATTTATAATAGATGGATTTGTCCTCTCTTTGTTTAGGAAAGGCAGCAATCTTTTAATGTGTAACGTTAGCCATCAGGTAATATTTTGCTAAGTATTTGGTATCCCTTTATATTCTAATATGATGTTATTGTTGTTATTTAGATGGGACACTACCAAATACCTGTTTTTGAGTGACATAAGTATTAGAAAGTTCTATGTTGTATTGAGCTTGAAGATTCTTATTCATAGATCCTATTCAATGGTTCTAGTTCCCCTCTGGGAACACACAAAATAAGGTTAATCTTACTTTCATATGTCACTCTTTCAATAATCTCAATATAAATATGTTCTACCCCCCTCCAATTCTAGTCTTTGGCAAGTTATTCATTTCTAGTTCCTTTTAGTGTTCATCATATGACGTGATTTTGAGAATACTCACATATCATCATCTCTTTTGAATATGCTCCCATTTGTAAGCTTCTCTCTCAAAATGTAGCATACAGAAAAGAACACAAAACTTTATAGGATCTGTCTGTGCATATATTAATTCAGAACAAATTCAAAGTTCTTTCTTTCTTTAGGTTCTTGTTATGCTTTCAGTCAACCAAACTTCCCAAGTATTTCCTCTTGAACAGTTTTTGATAGATAGATCATCTCCCATTCTGTACTTGTACAAATTTTTTTTTTTTTTGGTTTGTTTTGAATATGAGCCCATTACTTTACATTCATCACTGTTAAATTCAGTCTCATTAGTTTCAGCCCATTGAGTTCTACTCTCCTGAGATCTTTTTGAATTTTGATTGTTTTGTCCAGTGAATTAGCTTATCCCTTTCAGATTCATGTTAACTGCAAATTTGGTTGATTTGAATATTTTATCCAAATCATTGATAAAAATGTAAAGAGAACTGGGTTAAGAATAGAAAGTGCCCCACCCTGACCTATCATCAAATTCAGGCACAATGTTTATGGTCATCTGTGAAGAGTTTAGATTCACTGTCCTCTAAAATGTTTTCCAATCATTCTTTAGCATTTATCAACCAACTGTTACTCTTCTGTACCTCTGAACCCTTCCATGGTATCTTGGAGTTGGCTTGATTTCTCCCTTAAGGTACCAAGTCTTAAACCAAAAGCCACCAGATTCTAATTGATCACCAATAGGTCCTAGCCAAGCAGCATTTGGTCATTTTTTGAGTCATGAGTGATTCAGGTTGAATGTAAATAACAGTCATTTCTGTGGCCAGAAACCCTGAGGGTCTCCCCCTCAAGCTTTATTTATTTGTTTATTTAGATTTCGGGGGAGGATTAGGTTAAAGAGGAGACTTTTTGCTTAATTGCTACTTAATTTTAACCATTGAATGGGTACAGTTTCAGTCAAACTAATACCTATTGAAGACCTTAGCCTGAAAAGGCCAAGATCTCCCATTTCATCCAGACCCATCTTCAGTCATCCAGATCTATATTTTGTCACTGGACACAGAGGGCTCAGGATGAGAAAGTGAGGCAGGTAACCTTGTGTACCACTTGCATCTTATGGCATCATTTCCCTGATGTCATGGTCCTCTTGCAGAACAGAGGACAAACAACAGCTACTGACAAAGTAGACAAGTCAGCCTAGTGGAAGTAGGAAGGCAGGCTGAGGGTGAAATAGGAGTCAGTGTGTGCTGGCAAGTTAAAAAACTACTACAGCTTTGACTACTTTCCTCTTCAGACTCTGATGGAGAAAGTCCAGAAAATTGAACCATAGCAACTGCAATATTTCTAGCCCAGTGCTTATAGAAAATCCTTGGAACCATCTACTGTAGTAAAGCAGTCTGGCAACTATTCCTAATGGTTGCTATAGTCACAACCACTGAAGACCAACAGTAGGAAGTTCTTGTCTCTAAAATCCTTGATCCTCCAAATGCTTCAACATCAGAAAATAATATGATTTGATTGGTGGAAATGACATTTAGAATGAGTCATTATCACCATGCTTATCATTAAACTCTAAGGATCTTAGAAACTTTCTATCTGACTTACAGTTAAAACTTTTCATATGTGCGGTCTCCATACTTGAAAATATGCTCCCCAGAGAACAGGGATTGTAGCACTTTCCTTTATCATCAGTGTTTAGTATAGTACTTTATGCATGGTAAGCACATAATAAATACTTTACTTCATTCACTTCATTCAATCGCTGATCTTTATTACATTGGCAACGCATCCCTCATTTCTCCATCTTTTTCTATAGCAAAGTTTGAATACTTTTATTAACATGTGATAAAATCTAATTTTCTTGAAAGAAGGGCTTATTATATTTCTTTATGTTCCAAGAACCCAGCACAGATTAGGTACTGAATAATGTTGAAATTTGACATTGCTTTAGAAAAGGTAAAGAAGAGTACATCAACCACTTATCCACATGCCCCCTTAACGCACACACATATTAGTATATATATATATATATATACTTAAATATACATATATATATATATATATATATATATATATACTTAAATATACATATATATATATACTTAAATATACATATATATATATACTTAAATATACATATATATATATACTTAAATATACATATATTATATATATACTTAAATATACATATATATATACTTAAATATACATATATATATACTTAAATAGGTATATGCATATATACTCACAGATATAAATATATATATATTTATATCTGTGAGTATATATGCATATACCTATTTAAGTATAACTATATTTATATATACCCATATACATAAGTTATAAGACTAAACCTATATCCACCATGAGAGAATTCTTAATGAGGATATTGAATGCAATGGGATGGCCATTAAAATTAATATTCTACAGCAATCCTATCTTTATCATAACATTTTTGACTGAGCAATGCACTATTCCATCTCTCTGAATTATATATATACACACACACTCATATATATATATATATATATGTATATACGTATATATATACATATATATATATATATATATATATTTACATTTTGTTTTAAAGATAATTCTTGATTTTTGATCAGAGATAAATGTGCATTGAGCTATATTGCTTCCTTACTCTTCTCTGTTAATTCTATCCTATTCTTTCCAAATACAGATTGCAAGCTTTTATTCTTCTCCTTCTTGATTTAAATAAGTCTTAGAAGACAGTTTATTTTAGATTTAATTCTCTGTCACACTATTCTCATAGCATTACATCTTCTAAAGAGGAAGTGTTGAACAGTGTATAATACTTGAAATGAATATGGGTTTCAAAATCTGTCTTAGACAATGGTTAACTGTGTGATCCTCACTTAAGGCTTATTTAAACACTAGGAGTATCAGCTGTCCCTTTATTATAAGGGGGACATTAATATTAACAGCTACCTCACAGGATTGTTGTAAGAATCAAATGCAATTTATATATGCCTCTGTGTGTGTGCATACACATATACACAGTATTTAAAATTTTTTTAAATTCCATGTAAATCTCAGATAATATTATCATCTTTCTTTGCATGTCCTTAAAAAGATTGAGTAATATTTTTATTTGCAATCATTAGAGAGACCCTATATAGTTTCATAATACTGTATTATGTGTGTGAAACTTAACATTTTATAAACTGAACTCACTATTTTTTTCAGACTATCACCACAACTCCCTTGTTAGTAATATTTCTTCCTAAGATTGCTGTTGTTTTTACTGTAGACTTTTCCCTCTGGTTATTAGCTCCAGCTTGATCAAACACAGAATCTTTTATAACTTAGAAAGTTGCTTCCAAGATTAGACAAATCTACCTTCAAAAACATTTTGACTACCTACTTAGGAAAGACCTGAAAGGTTTAATTCCACTAGGGAACACTCTCTAGGGGTTCATGGGTTAAGATGATATAGTAGAAGGCAAGTTTCACACAATAAAGGCAAAATATGAAAATGGCCAGAAAGGAATATAAAGTATTGTGCTTGGACTGGTTAGACATAGTGAGCCAGATGATAGCACATGATGGAAAGAGGGCAGACATGATTAGTCATTATTTAATTGCCTTGGTTAGATTCTTTAATCTTTAAAAGATTCAACTTTTTTTCTTTATATACATTATTTCCCTAATTCTAGTTATTTTTCACTCTATCAGTGAAATGATATCTAGAACTCTGTGCTCTCTTTTCTTTTCAGATACTTCCAAATGGTCTTACAGGAAGTTAAAGGCAACCTTTTAAATTTTTGTGTTTTTATTTTTCCTTCCTATAACTCTTTTCTTTAAGAATATTAAGTTTGTATTGCTATCACAAAAGATAGAAAAAAACTGACATGTGCAAAATATTTTTAGCAGCTCTTTTTGTGTTAGCAAAGAACTGGAAAATGATTAGATGCAAATCAATTGGGGAATAGCTCAACAAGTTCTGGTATATGAAGGCAATGGAATATTATTGTTCTATAAAAATGATGAACAAGCTCATTTTAGAAAAACCCTGTGAAGATTTACATAAACTGATGCTGAGCAAAGCAAGCAGAACCAAGAATACATTGCATACAATAACAGCAAGTATGTATGTGCAATGATCAACTATGAAAGACTTGGTTTCTTCTCAGTGTTTCAATGATCCAAAGAAATTTCAATAGACTCTGCCCAGAAAAGGATCTAAGGAGACTGAATGTAAATCAACACGTTATGTTCACTTCCTTTTTCTGTTTTTTAGTCTCTCCCATGATTTTTCCCTTTTGGTCTGATTTTCCTCTCCCAATATGATTCTTAAAGCAATGTGAATTAAAAATAAATAAACTGGCTAGAAAAAAAAAGTTTGTTTTGTTTATAACTGTACTTTTCCTGTTATACTTCCCTTCTAAAAATCCTCTCAATCCCTATTTCTTTTCCATTGTTGATTTTGACTGCAACATGACTGCAACACTACAACATGTATGTTCAACTCATTTCAGAAAAGAATGAAGCTTATATCATGCGTATATTATGTTTGAATATTCTCCTTATGTACCTCTTTTATGAGAAATAGCAAGCTTCACTGCCTCTTTTTCACTCTGAAATATTTTTCTTATAATCCTTACTTTTCCTTACTTTCATAAAATCAAAATAGAACTCACCCACCCACGGGATTTCTCTTCTTCTTGTTTTGCTTCCTTTATCACTTTTGTAAACATTAAGATTCTAAAGTAGCACTTGTTATTTTTCCTCTAATTAGAATGTTAGCACTACCATCTTATAACTTCTTCCACTTGTTCAAATAAAATTATCTTCATATGTTTCTCTGCGCTCTAACTTTCATATTTCAAAGTTTCTACTTACTTCTCATCTTTTTAGTAGGAATGTTTGAAAAGCTTCTTCTCTTCTAAAAGACCATCCCTCTATCCCTGCCTTCCTTTAGATTTATAGTCACTTTTAATGGTGTGTTATTCCTGGTTATAAGCCAATATTTTTTATTTTTGTAATATTGTTTTTCAAAATCTCCTGGAGTTTTTAGTAGAAGCTGCCAGGTGTAGTGTGGTACTGACAGGAGGCTGTTTGACATTTGAAATTCTTTATTCTGTATAGCTGCTGTTATTTTCTCTTTAATATAGGTACTCTGAAGAATTTGGATATGATATTCTTTGGACTTTTCCTTTTGGATAGTGATCAATAAATTATTTTTATATTTACTTTGCTTTCTAGTTTGAATAAGTCTAGGCAGTTTTAATTTGTGATTTATTAAAATTTAGTGTCCAGACATCTTTGTTTTTAGATCAGTTTTCTGAGAGTGGAATGATTCTTAAATTATCTTTCCTTGACCTGTTTTGCAACTCATAGTCATTTTTCAATGTCAACTTGAAAAAAAAATAGTGTTGGTCTACTAAGATAGAAAATCCTTTCAAGAGGTTTCCCCTTAATTTTTAGCTTTTCTGCCAGCTAAGTTCTTTAAAATCATTTCTATCATTTTTTTTAGTAGCAATACTGCTTAGCCTTTTTCTTCTGATCAATATGCTTAACTCAGGATTCAGCAGATTATGATCAGGAATAATTTTGATGATGCATGAACTTAAGCACTAGGTAAGATATAGCTCAATTCTAGTTTTTTAAAGTTTCCAATGATCAATTTTTAGACACATATAAAAATAATTCTCTTTATGCTATAATTATGCCAAATTCAACTTAATAAAACAATCAGTTTGCCAACTTTGCAAATTATTAAAAATAAGCCTGAAACATTGCTAATCCACACAGTTTAAACAATGTGTAATACTGAGGGATTTAATAATTTCCGATTAATTTTTAGTTCAACAATTATTTTTCTCCCAAAGAAGAAATTTCAAATGAAAAATTAAAAAAAACACAATGTTTTATTATACATTTTATAGAGCTAATTATATATAACTAAAGACTTGAATATAGGACTAGGAAAAAAATAATGAACCTGGTTATTCACTAAATTTCTTGGCACCATATTATAATGGAAAATTTTTGCTTTCTACAGGAGTATTATTATTCTATCATGTCCAGGAATAAAGTTCTAAGTCATAAATTTCCAGAAATCTCAGCATTCAGAAAGTTGCTTCTCAAGTTATTTTTCTTTTAAATAATCTATTTTTCTATTTGTTTCAACCTCTCCTTTATTTTGGAGTTCTTGGAAAGAGCTTTTGCTTCTTTTTAGATAATTCTGACAGTATTCAGGATGAGGTATTGCATGGGTCTATCACCCATTTTACCTTTCTTTGTCTATCCCTTATTAAAGAAACAATAATTCACTAATTGTGTCTTGTTTTCAGGCTGACATTATTTTTTATTTTTGTTAGTAGTTACCTATTGAAATTATCTTACTTGAAAATCTGTTCCTTGAATGTGAATTTCCTTTGTCAAATGACAAGTAGCAGCACAATTGTAATGTGAAACTGCAACACTAGGGAAAAGGGCAAAAATAAGATCAAAGTAAATCTGTGAAAGCCAAATTAAAAGGTCAAACTATAGTGACAGCTTGATATAAATAGAAATGTGTGGAAGATTCATTTTATAGTCATTTTGCAAAGAAGCAGTATTCCTCACTGAGATAAAGAAAATATATTCTAACCACACAGAAGCAAACAATCTTAATCTACATGCCATAAAATATGTTAAAATGGGGGAATGTTTTAGTTTTGTTTTTCCTGAGATATTTTAAATACCGAAATGTTGAGTCTAAAAAGGTAGAGATTGACTGTAATTTCAATTTTTTACTACATGCACATATCTTCTTGTTTTCAAATTTCTTGTGAGTGTATAATACATGTTTTATTTCTCCAGTGAGTTTATCATTGTTAGGAATGATCTTAAATAGGATATTCCATCCTTTAAAATCCCCTAGCAACATTATATTTAACCCAAGTTGCACCATGAATAATTTATATTAATTTATATTCTAAGATGATGTATATCTGCCTTGTATCTCTAATTATAGTATCCACAAGAATAAGAATTGGGTTTACAGTATTTAACATCATGCCTAGTGTTTTGCATGTATAGATATTCACAAAATAAATAAATGATGGTCAGTTGATGAAAAGCCATTCCAATGAATTTCTCTATTAAAATTTCAATATGAAATTTAAATAAAAATTATTGCTTGATGTAGGTACTGAATCTGTTATTTTGATGATGTAAGGAATTTTTAGATGAGCAAAATTCTTCTCCCAGTCCAGATAATCACTTTCTTTGTAAATTATAATTTTAGTTGCCTAAAACACTGAGAGTATGTCTTCTTTGGGATCACACTGACAGTATGTAAGAGATGCTACTTGATTCCAGATCTTTTAGACACAAAGCTAAGGCTCTAAAGGAATTGATTTGTCTAATACTTATTGTCACAAAAGAGTTGAATAATATATATATTACCTCTTTGAGTTTAATTTATTTTCTTTAAGTAGATATCCTCAAGTTTTCTAAGAAATAAAAGTTTTTATCAGGATACAGGGGGCAAAGGCTTTGATAGAGTAATATCTGAGCAGAAGATAATGGGGAATTTATGATAGTTCTTGAGTGTGCTTTCCAATAATATCACAGTCTTTATTAAATCTCTCTCTTTTTCTGCCTCTCTCTCTCCCCACACCACTATACTCCCACATACATGTGTATCTATCTATCTATCTATCTATCTATCTATCTATCTATCTATCTATCTATCATCTATCTATCTATCTACACACACAAGCTTTCTTAGGTTCAAATAACATCCTCTCAATAAAAATTGCTTTTGATGAAACAGTGGTTAGACAAGCCAGAAAAATCTCCTCCCTTCCAGTGGAGAAATAGATTCTGTCCTAGAAATTAATGCTTAAAGAAACTAAAGAATTTAAAAATATCTTAAAGAATCAAATTATGTCAATTGACACAGTGAAATTTTGTCCCTAAGCCAACTAAGTAGAGATGGAATGAACATTTTTATTTCAAAGTAAAATTAGAACAACAATTTGAAATCAATTGATTTTCTTTGTTCTTCTAGTAGAGATACTAATACTGAAAGGACATCTTGGTATCATGTACCCTGGTCCCAGGACAATTTTGTCATATCAATGGGAAGTTAAATGTAAGATATTTGAGTCAAGAAAAACAAGATATTCCTTTCTTCTACTGTTTTTGTTGACCTAATTCTTATTTTTTACCTTTGTATCTTCCAGAAGAATACATAATTTATTCTACACTTCATCATACATTTATTACCTGAATGGTTTCTTTATACTAACAAAATTTTCCAAATGTTAAACTTCTTTTACCTTTGAAAAATATTTGTTTAAACACAAATCAATGCATATTTACAAGTAGAAATAAAAATATAGAGCAATTTCTCCATAGTTTGTATTAATCAAGGTAGAATTAAAACATAAGATTGCTATCAATGAATGTAACTTTATATATATATATATATATATTCATTGATAGCAATGAATGTAACTTTATATATAAAGTTACATTCATTGATAGCAATCTTATGCTAATCAATGCTAACAGTCAACATATATATATATGTGACTGTTGCATAGCCTCGTGTTTCAGATTTTCTCCTCATTCCCTCTACTTTCTCCCCTAAATGGTAAGCAATTCAATATATGTTAAGCATATGTGAAAATATATGTTAAATCCAATATGTATAAACATATTATACAATTCTCTTGATGCACAAGAGAAATCAGATAAAAAAAGAAAGTAGATGAGTAAGAAAACAAAATGCAAGTGAACAACAACAAAAAGAGTGAGAATGTTATGCTGTGATGCCCATTCAGTTCCTACAGTCTGGGTGTAGATGGTCATCAGTGTATTATGTCTGAAAGAAACCATATAAATAAACCAGAATGCATTGAAATTCCCTTAAAATTTTTCCAAACTCCCAGATCAAGAGTTGGTGATTTTTTTTCTTCTTGTTTGTTTGGGGTATGTGGCAATAAGGTAACATAGTGAATGGACCTGTGACTTGTGGTCATGAAGGCTGAAGGCGAAATTCTACCTGAGATATGTATTAGTTGTATGATACAATCTCTCTCAGTCTCAGGTTCCTCATATTTAAAGTGAGAAAAAATAAAAAAAATCTTACTTTACAGAATTGCTCTGATGATTAAATAAAGAGACACATGTAAAGAACTTTAATGGCTAAATACTATATGTTTTATTTCTTTCATCACTGATTTATACTTGAAAGGACACCTGTATGTGTTCTGTTGCTGTTGACATGTTTCTCTGACTTTCTAGTGTGAGTGCAAATGAGTTGCCAATGAAGAAGCATCATATAGTTTATTCATGCATTAAAATATTTATTTAATATTCTGTGCAGTGATAAAGTTCAACTCATAATAACAACAAAACATGACCTTTGCCTTTTAGTTGAATTAGTCAATTAACAAGAATTTATTATAGATATACTACTTTTGGGAGGCAAGATGGTGGAGTAAGTGGAGAATTTCTATGACTCTCTCAAGTTTATCTCAGATCAATCATAAAATAGTACCCCCAAATGGGTCCTATGATAGCAGAATCAGAAAGGAGATAGGGTGAAACAATGTTTTAGTCCAGAAAACTTGTAATATTTGTAGGAGGGATCTTTTTCCCTTGGGTACATGGAAAGTCACTGTTAAGAAAACTTCTCAGTGAGAGCAGTGAACCCCATCTCAGCAAACCAGCAGGCGATTCTGACCCCCAATATGGTAGAATGGGCAAATGCCAACACCACAATCCTTTAATACCAGATTTTAGCATGGTCTTAGGAACTAGCATTCTCTAGCTCCATTAACCACCATGAATTTTGATGTAAACCCAGGCAAACTGGCTTCTTTCATGGACCAGAGCCCACATGCTTCAATAGACACCTTTTATGTGGGATATGAATGTGATGGGATACTATCTGTACAAAAAAAGATAAATAGAATAAATTACAAATAGTAAGACAGAAAATTTATTTTTTATTTTTTATTTATTTATTTTTTAATGAATTTTTATAATTATAACATTTTCTTTGGCAGTATATATGCATAGGTAAATTTTTTTATTTACAACATTATCCCTTGTACTCCCTTCTGTTCTGGATTTTTCCCCTCTTTCCTTCCACCCCTTCCCCTGGATGGCAGGCATTCCCATACATATTAAATATCTTATAGTATATCCTAGGTACAATATATATGTGCAGAACCAAATTTTGTTGTTGTTGTTGTTGCAAAGGAAGGATTGTATTCACAAGGTAAAAATAATCTGGGAAGAGAAACAAAACAAAACAAAACAAAAAAACAATGCTCACAGTTTACATTCATTTCCCAGTGTTCCTTTTCTGGATGTAAGCTGATTCTGTCCATCATTGATCAATTGGAATTGGATTAGCTCTTCTCTATGTTGAAGATATCCACTTCCATCATAATACATCCTCATACAGTATCATTGTTGAGGTGTATAATGATGTTCTGGTTCTGCTCGTTTCACTTAGCATCATTTGATGTAAGTCTCTCCAAGCCTCTCTGTATTCCTCCTGTTGGTCATTTCTTACAGAATAATAATATTCCATAACATTCATATGCCATAATTTACCCAACCATTCTCCAATTGATGGAAATCCATTCATTTTCCAGTTTCTAGCCACTATGAAAAGGGCTGCCACAAGCATTTTGGCACATACAGGTCCCTTTCCCTTCTTTAGTATTTCCTTGGGATATAAGCCCAGTAGTAGTATGGCTGGGTCAAAGGGTATGCACATTTTGATAACGTTTTGGGCATAATTCCAGATTGCTCTCCAGAATGGTTGGATTCTTTCACAACTCCACCAACAATGCATCAGTGTCCCCGTTTTCCCACAGCCCCTCCAACATTCATCATTATTTGTTCCTGTCATCTTAGCCAATCTGACAGGTGTGTAATGATATCTCAGAGTTGTCTTAATTTGCATTTCTCTGATCAATAGTGATTTGGAACACTCTTTCATATGAGTGGAAATAGTTTAATTTCATTATCTGAAAATTGTATGTTCATATACTTTGACCATTTATCAATTGGAGAATGGCTTGATTTCTTATAAATTAAAGTCAATTCTCTGTATATTTTGGAGATGAGGCCTTCATCAGAACCTTTAACTGTAAAAATGTTTTCCCAATTTGTTACTTCCCTTCTAATCTTGTTTGCATTAGTTTTGTTTGTGCAGAAACTTTTTAATTTGATTTAATCAAAATTTTCTATTTTGTGATGAATAATGGTCTCTAGTTCTCCCTTGGACACAAACTCCTTCCTCCTCCACAAGTCTGAGAGATAAACCATCCCATGTTCCTCCAATTTATTTATGATTTCATTCTTTATGCCTAAATTTTGATCTAATCTTAGTATGTGGTGTTAAATGTGGGTCCATGCCTAGTTTCTGCCATACTAATTTCCAGTTTTCCCAGCAATTTTTGTCAAATAATGAATTCTTATCCCAAAATTTGGGATCTTTGGGTTTGTCAAACACTAGATTGCTATTTTTATTCACTATCTTGCCCTGTGAACCTAACCTATGCCACTGATCAACTAGTCTATTTCTTAGCCAATACCAAATGGCTTTGGTGACTGTTGCTTTATAATATAGTGCTAAATCATATATAGCTAGCCACCTTCATTTAATTTTTTTTTCATTACTTCCCCTGAAATTCTCTACCTTTTGTTGTTCCATATGAATTTTGTTGTTATTTTTTCTAGGTCATTAAAATAGTTTCTTGGGAGTCTGATTGGTATAGCACTAAACAAATAGATTAGTTTAGGGAGTATTGTCATCTTAATTATATTCGCTCGGCCTATCCAAGAGCATGGAATGTCTTTCCAATTATTTAAATCTCACTTTATTTTTGTGGCAAAAAGCCAGTAAATTTAAAGAGGATCAGGAAAGGTTTTTTTTTTTAATATTGTGGGATTTTAATGGCATTTGATGAAAGTCAGGAAAGCTAGAAGATGGACAGGAGGGGATTTAAAAGAATTAGGTACTAAAAACATAGTAGAAATATATGTTTCACCTTGGCCACTTAGTATGTCTTATTTATCTATAGAGTTTTTATTTCTCTTTCACAACTTTTTAACAAAGTTTGTGAAGATTGGCTAATTTTGATATAACTGTTAAAGAATATCAAGATTTTCCTTGAATTCTTTCTATTAATTAATCATCTCTATCTTGGTCCAAAATTGTTGTCAATCAAGTTTATGAATGGGCATAACTTCTATGATTGAACTGATTGTGATTGTAGCTTACAGAACTACTATTTAAAAAGCAAAGAGATGATAACCCAAGACCAATTTAAAGTTTGAAAATTCTGTGTTCTGTATGTACATTATATACTATGACTTCTATTCAGCCTTAGCTTGTTAATATATTACGTCTATAGAGTGACAGAAATAAACAATTGGAAATTCTTTGTAAATCATGGAACAAAGGGTGCAAGTTATTCAATTAATACAGAATAATGGAAGAACAAGTTACAATTTACTGTGCATATGCATCGTGATTTGAATCATTTTGATTTGTGTGATTATTTTCTTTGATCATTTACTTATATTGATCATAAACTTTCTACAATCATTCAGAATGATTATCGGGTAATATTATATCTAATCTACGATCAATTGCTTGGTACTTTCAAACACTTTTGTTCTGTTTTTTAAAAATAATAACTTTTTATTTTCAGGATATATGAAAAGATAATTTTCGAAATTCACCCTAGCAAAATCTTATATTTCAAAATTTTCTCCCTCTCTTCCTCCCCTACCATAGATAGCAAATATCTAGTACATGTTAAACATGTACAATTCTTCTCTATATATTTCACATTTATTATGCTGCACAAGAAAAATCAGATCAGAAAGGAAAATAAATGAGAAAGAAAACAAAAAGCAAGCCAACAGCAACAAAAAGGTGAAAAAACTGTATGATCCACAATTCAGTTCCAACAATTCTCTTTCTGAAGGCACATGGGTCTCTCACAAATCTATTGGAATTGGCCTGATTCATCTCATTGTTGAAAAGAGCCATATCCATCAGAGTTGATTATCACATAATCTTATTGTTGCTATGTACAATGGTATCTTGGTTCTATTCACTTCACTTAGCATTAGTTCATTAAAATCTCTTCAGACCTTTCTGAAATCATTCTCCCAATTGTTTTTTATGGAACAATGATATTCCAATAACATTCATATACCATAATTTATTCAGCCATTCCCCAAATAATGGGCATTGACTCAATTTTCAGTTCCTTGCCACTACAAAAAAGACTGCTACAAACATTAGGCATGTATAGGTACTTTTCCTTTTTTATGGTCACTTTAGATATATGCCCATTAGAGACACTGCTAGATCAAAGGGTACACATAGTTTGATAGTCCTCAGGGTATAGTTCCAAATTGCTCTCCAGTTTACAACTCTACCAGCAATGTATACTGTCCAAGTTTTCTCACATCCTTCCAACATTTATCATTATCATTTTCTGTCATCTTAGACAATCTGAGAAGTGTGTAGTGGTACCTTAGAGTTTTCTTAATTTGCATTTCTCTAATGAATATTGATTTAGAGCATTTTTTCATATGGCTAGAAATGGTTTTAATTTCATCATCTGAAAATTGTATGTTTGTATCTTTTGACAATTTATCAATTGGAGAATGACTTGTATTCAAATTCATAAGTTAATTCTCTATATATTTTAGAAAAGAGGCCTTTACCAGAAACACTAGATGTAAAAATTTTTACCTAGCTTTCTACTTCCTTTCTAATCTTGCCTGCATTGGTTTTGTTTGTGCAAGCCTTTTCTCAATTTAATGTAATTAAAATTATCCATTGTGCCTTTCATAATGTACTCTAGTTCTTCTTTGGCCATAAATTCCTTCCTTCTCCACAGATCTGAAAGGCATACCATTCTTTGTTCTTCTAATATGTTTATATATCACTCTTTATGTGTAAATCATGAACCCATTTTGACTTTATCTTGTTATAAGCTGTTAGGTGTTAGCCAATGCCTAGTTTCCAGTTTTCTCAGCAAGTTTTGTCAAATGCTGAGTTTTTATCCCAGAAATTGGAGTCTTTGGGTTTATCACACATTACATTACTATACTCATTGACTATTGTGTCTTTTGGACCTAACTTATTCCATTGATCAACTTCTCTATTTCTTAGCCAGTACCAAAAGGTTTTGATGTATGCTACTTTATAATATAATTTTAGCTCTCGTCCACCTAGGCCACCTTTATTTGAATTTTTTCATTAATTCTCTTGAAATTCTTGACTTTTTGTTCTTCCAGATGAATTTTGTTATTATTTTTCCTAGCTCTGTAATTTCTTGGTAGTTTGCTTGGTATGGCATTAATTGGTTTTCTTCTTTCCTTTTTCTAATCAAATTAGCTAAAGGTTTATCTATTTTGTTTATAGACCAACTCAATTTTGTTAATTATTTCAATGACTTTCTTACTTTCAATTTTATTTATCTTCTCTTTTATTTTCATAATTTCAGATTTGGTATTTAGTTGAGGCTTTTTAATTTGTTCTTTTACTAGCTTTTTTAGTTGCCTGTTCAATTCATTGATCTTCTCTTTCTCTAATTTATTCAAGTAAGCAAATAAGATATAAAATTTTCTCTAAGTGCTTTAGGTGCATCCCATAAATTTTTGTATGTTGTCTCATTATTATCATTCTCTTGGATGAAGTTATTGATTGTATTCATGATCTTTTATTTCACCCATTATTATTTGGGAATAGATTCTTTAGTTTACAATTAATCTTTGCTCTATTTTCCCTTAGCCCTTTATTGTATGTAATTTTATTGCATCATGATCTGCAAAAAATGCATTTACTATTTCTGCCTTTCTGCATTTGATTTTGGAGTTTTTAAGCTATAATACATGGTCAATTTTTGTTTAGATCCTATGTACCCCAAGAAAAAAGTATAATCCTTTCTGTCTCCATTCTGTTTTCTCTAAAGGTCTATCATATCTAACTTTTCTAAGATTTTATTTATCAGCTTAACTTCTTTCTTATTTATTTGTGTTTCAAATTAACTTTTTCTTTTGAGTGATGTTGATTTTGCTTTCTATTTCTTCTTGCAGTTCTCTTAACTTTTCTTCTAGGAATATGAATGATATACATATATACATACATATATATATATATGTATATATATATATTTGGTGCATATATGTTTAGTATTGATATTACTACATTATCTATGTTACCCTTTGGCAAGGTGTAGTTTCCTTCTTTATCTCTTTTAATTAGATAATTCTTTTTTTTCCCCCTGATCTGAAATCAGGATCCTGCTTTTTTCACTTCAGATGAAGCATAATAGATTCTTTTCTGCCTTTTACCTTTACTCTGTATGTATCACTCTATTTTAAATGTGTTTCTTGTAAACAACATATTGTAAGATTCTGGCTTTTAATCGAGTCTGTTATCCACTTCTGTTTTATGGGAAAGTTTGTCCCATTCACATTTAAAGTTAAAATTACTGACTCTGTATTTCCCACCATCTTATTTCCTCCAATTTATTCTTTTCTCTTTCCTTTCCCCTTTCTTTCCTCAACAGTGTTATGCTTCTGACCACCACCAGTTCCTTTTATCTGTCCTCCCCTTTTGCAGCTCCTCCCCCTTTCTTATCCCTTTCCCCTTCTACTTTTGTTCTCCTGTAAAACTAAATATGACTGATATTCTCTTTTTGAGCCAAAACTAATGAGATTAAGGTTCATACAATGGTCATCCCTTTCCCTTAATTATAATAGATATTTTCTTATCACTTCATGTGATGTAATATGCCCCTTTTTATCTTTTCCAGTTTACATTTCCTCTTCTCCCAGTATACCCCTAATTTGTTTTATTTCATCACAATGAAGTCAATTTGTATCTATGCTCTCTATGTACATCCCTAACAAAAACACAATTTTCAAGAGTTAAACATATCATCTTGCCATATAGGGATGTA
Organism: Sminthopsis crassicaudata; assembly: GCF_048593235.1. Taxonomy (NCBI): domain Eukaryota; kingdom Metazoa; phylum Chordata; class Mammalia; order Dasyuromorphia; family Dasyuridae; genus Sminthopsis; species Sminthopsis crassicaudata. Next base: position 297,069,272 of record NC_133617.1, on the reverse strand, counting down.
AAGATTTTAATCTTTAAAAAAATACGGTTTTTTCTTCTCCTTTTTTTGAAGATCAAATTTTCTGTCCTGCTATGGTCTTTTCATAAAGAATAAATGAAAATTTCCTATTTCATTTAATATTCTTTTCCTCTGAGAGATGATACTTAATTTTGCTAGATCATTAATTCTTGGCTGCTGTCCAAGTTCTTTTACCCTCCATAATATCATATTCCAGGCCCTTTGAGCCTTTAAAATGGAACATGCTAGGTCTTGGATAATCCTGATTGTGACTCCTTGATATTTGAATTGCTTCTTTCTGGGTACTTGTAGTCTTTTTTTCTTGATTTGATAATTCTGGAAATTACCTACAATATTTCTTGAAGTTTTCATTTTGGGTATATTTCAGGAGGTAATTGGTGATTCTTTCAATACCTATTTTATCTTCTGATTCTAGGATATCAGGGCAATTTTCTTTGTGAATTTCTTGAAAGATGTTATTTAGGTACATCTTTTAAGGTGGTTTTCAGATAGTCAAATAATTCTTAGATTATCTCTCCTGCATTTATTTTCCACATCAGTTGTTTTTCTAATGAAGTATTTTGTCTTTTCTTCTATTTTTTGATTTTTTTTTTTGGTTTTGATTTAGTGATTTTTTAAATTTTTTTGAGTAATTTGCTTCCATTTGTTCATTTATAAATTTTAATGTTTTTTTTTTTCTATTAGCTTTTTTTTATCTCCTTTTGAATTTGGACAATTGAACTTTTAAATGAGTTGATTAAATGAGTACATTGGATTTTTTTTCTCTCATATATATGTATATATATATATATATATATATATATATATAGTGGAGTTGTTCTCTTAATTTCACCAATTCAGTTTTGCAAGGAGTTGTTTTCTTTTCCATTTTTCCATTTCTAGTTTTCAAGCTGTTTTTTTCTTTTAATTTCACTAAATTTATTTTTTGAGGAGTGGTTTTCTTCAGAAATTTTCAGTGTTTATTTTTTTCCAAAGCTCTCATTTCCTTCCCCCATTTTTCTTCTAACTCTCTTTTTAAATTCTTTTTGTATTTTTCCAAGACAGCCTTCCATCATGAAGATAAGGCTTCATTTGGAGACATTTTGCTTTTAGTGTCCTCAGGATTTGAGGTCTGTTCTTCCCTGTTTCCATAATAGCTATTAGAGCTTTTTGTTTTCCTTTTTCACTCATTTTTCAGGGTTGAGGTCTGCTCTTAGTACAAAGGGGAGAGTGTACCATGCTTTCTCTACATATTATAGGACTTCACTCTGCTCTGGGGCCTGTGCTGCTTATTTTCTTCTTGTGCTAGGCATGCAGGCCATGTCCTATGCTGGGGTTCAAGATCTCACTCTTTGCCTTTTGTAGTTATGTTGGAGATCTCACATCTAGTCTGCTGGTTTCTGAACCAGGACACACTAGCCAGTGCTGCTGTGTTTTGGCTAAGAGCCTCCCACTAGATTCCCCTAGTAGGTGGAGGTTTTTCCACTCTGGGTCTTGCTCTGCTGTACCTGTGGTGGACCAAGTTCCCCTCTGTCCAATTGAGACAGATCTTTCCTGAAGTTCTTCCAAAATATTTTCTATTGGAAATTGTTACACTCTAAATATTTGTTGGTTCTGTTACTCCAAAACCCTTTCAGAAACTTGATTTGATGTTGATCTGAGGGATGCCAGGAAGAGCTCACACAAAGATTTGTTTACTTTCTGACATCTTGGCTCCACTTCTTTTGTTCTGGTTTTGATATTATATATGTTTCCTTAATTGAACTCATTTTTGTTTTTAAATAAAATCAAGGATTTGATAGAAAAAAGTGAATAATTCTATTGAAGTAAAAGAAATCATAAGGCAGTTGGTTTGCACAGTGGATAGACTATTTGCCTGCTGTCAGGAATACTTATCTTTCTAAGTTTGAATGTGGCTCCAGATACTTGTTAGCTGTGTGACCATGGACAAGTTATTTAATCCTATTTGCTCCAGTTTGTCACCCGCAGAAATGAACTACAGAAGAAAATGGCAAATCATTTCAGTATCTCTGCCAAGAAAACCCACATCGGTTATCAAGAGTCAGATATCACTGAAACAACTCAACAGCAACAAAAATTTATGTTGTGACTGAGACAAATTGGCAAGCACATCTCCTCTGCCTTCTTTATTTCAAAAATGAGAAAATTAAGTTTTAGAAAGTAAACTCACTTTATCTAAGTGATATATTAAGTTGAAAAGTATTTGGCAATTGGAAGTTCCAGTGTTACAAAATATCAAAACAAAGGACAAGGTTTATCTAGACTTGGATGTTATTATCAATTTTTGGTCAAATACTACCTTTTTAGTTTTCTAAACTTCTCTCCCTTGAGCACAATAACCTGTGCTCTAATGAAACTGGCCTTTTTGCTGTTCTTCTTCCATGAGACCTATCTCCTAATCTCAGAGGTTTTCTTAAAGAATCAGGAAAAAATATTGTCTACATGAGGTCTTTTTTTTCCCTTTTCTTAATTCTAGTACTTTCTTTTTGAGATTATCTCCAACTGATCCTGTATATATCTTATTTTATGTAGTTGTTTGTATGATGCCTTTCCCTTTAAAATTATGATATCCTTGACTAATTTTTTTGCCTTTCTTTGTATCCCAAGGATTTAGTAGAATACCTAGCACATAGTGGGAGCTTAATAAATTGGTGACTTATTGATCAGCTATGAAGAAGGCTGGAACAATGGATCACTATTGCAACTATGCTAGTATCTGCTTTCTTCATGTCTAATTTTGGGTTAATTTTAGTCTTTATTTTCTCTCCCTTTTCTGTCATCTACTGCTCTTATTTTTATCTTTGCTTATCCTTTTTTATTTTCATCAATTGCTTTACTTTCTGAAGTACTACTGATCTTGAAGTAATATTTCAGTTCTACTTAGAATCACAAAGTATTTAAATGAGCATTTTGTATGAGACATAGGCACAAAAGAATATGGGAGAAGGGAATAAAAGGAATAAAGAATTCAAGTAAAGTTACATTATATGATATTTTAGAGGGCTTTTTCAGTTATTGAATTTAATTAATTCAAGGTAATATGCCTTTATTGAATATCTAATATACATCTAATACTAAGAATTGAAAAGAAAGAGAAGTTATGATATTTTTTTTTCTTTTTTTGGGAAAACAAATATAGACATAAGACCAATGATATTACTCTAAAAAAATTTTTTTTATTTCTTCCTGCTAATCAAAATAAAGATCACTTTTGGGAACAGTCAGCCTTAGAAGACTGCATGTCTTATTTCTATTGAAATGTGAGTGGTTGGCTTAGATACATATTTGCTATTTTAAATTCTGAAAGCCTTTAGTTTTCTGAATTCTTAAAACCACACATAAGACCATTTATATCAAGTATAATTCAAATTGCAGCACATAAAATATTTTAGATTTCTTTAAGGATTTGATGGCAGTATTTAAAGCTTGTACAAATGCCCAGGCATTTAAAGATCAGGCATATTTTAGAATTTTAGCAAAATGGCAGATGGGGCAATTCTGAGCTGAAACTGCAATGAGGAAAGTTAGCAGTGACACTTAATTATAGATGTTTGGCAATTTCTCTAATTTAGTGAAAGGAATAACATAAACTACACTTCTGACATCTATTATAGTCATTGTGTCCTTCATTATGATGCTAATAGCATTGCTGTTGACTGAGTTTGACGTGAAGCATCTGGTCTATTTGCACTGAAGCTTCCCAAATTTACCAAACATAAATAGTAACATAACACATGCACCAGAGTATGCACACACACAATTATTTTTTGTGTAGTGTATACCAACATTTTATTTGATCAAGACATACATATACATGCATACATGTGTACATGCATAGATAAAAGATATTGATATAGATATAAATTGTATTAGTTGTCACATAATATGAAAATATTGATACATTGTGTGGAAAACCTTTGGAAAATTTATACAATGACATGAGCAAGTTACAAAAGCAGAGAAAACATAAATGGATTGTACCTTTTATTGTTGAAAGGTACAAGCACAAAAAATATGATCATGTCTACTTGAATGTGAAGTTAATTGTTTTGCCCCAATTTCAACAGATTCTTTTTCATGTAAGTTTATGCCATCTTAGATAAACAAAATTCCTTGCACATAATAGGTATTTACTAAACATTTGAATTTAACTGACATGAACATAGTAAGCTCTATCCTGCCAACTCTGTAATCAGATAATTAATTTTCCTATTTTATCAGTCTTCAATTAGTTTTCCCACTTCCACTCTCTCACCCTTTTAGTACATTCTTTGTTTCAGATTTATGATCCTTTTGCCAGATCTGATCATATCTCTCCTTTGTTCATAAGTCTTTACTCCTTAGCCTGGAATTCAAAACCTTCTACCTGGAAACAATTTTTTTAGTCCTATAATCATACCATATTTTTTTCACATGTGTTATACTACAATCTTACTAACACTTTTATGTAAGACTTTCCATGTTTTTCTAAAATCATTGAACTCTTTGTTTCTTATACCACAGTAATATTCCATCACAATCATATACCACATCTTATTCAGCTATTCTTTAATTGACGGACATTCCTGTAATTTTTAGTTTTTAGTTTTTTTTTTTTTTTCCCCACCACAAAGAGGGATGCAATAAGCATTTGAAAACATATAGGCTCTTATTCTTTTTCCTTAATCATCTTTGAAAATAGACCAAGTAGTGGTATTCCTGAGTCAAGGGTTATAGGTAGTTTAATAACTGGGCATAATTTCAGATTGTTCTTCAAAACAGTTGGATCATTTTGTAATTCCAACACCAACAAATTAGTGGTCCATATTTTTCCACATCCTCCCCAAAATTTATCATTTTCTTTTTCTATTAGTTTAGTCAATCTGATAGGTATAAAATGAAATCTCAAGGTTCTTTGAATCTATATTTTTCTAATTAATAATGCTTTAGAACATTTTACATAACTAAATTGTTTTGACTTTTTCCTTGGAAAACTGCCTATTAATATCATTTGATCTTTTATAAATTGAGGAATGACATTCTCTTAGGTTTAACAAAGTTCTTTGTATATTTTATATATAAATCCTTTAGGTGTGATAAACCAGGCATAAAAATTTCCTCCCTTTTTTTTTTCTATTTTGGTTATATTGTTTTATTTGGAAAAAAAAACCTTTTAAGTTTAATTTAATCAAAATTATTTATTATATACCTAACTTTGTTCCTTATTTCTTATTTATTCATAAATTGTTCACCTATCCTGATAAGTATTATGTTTCACATTCTTTTAATTTTCTTGTAAAATCTCTTTATTACTAGATCATGTGTCCTTTGCAACCTTATCTTGTTAATAGTGTGAGATTTTGGTCTATACCTATCATCCCTCAGACTGTTTTCCAGTATTCCTAACATTTTAAACTAAATAATGAAATTTTATTCTCAAATTTTAAGTCTTTATGTTTGTTAATTAAAAGGATATTTATTTGCTGCTGGGAATTTTTTGTTTATTCTATTCCATGGATCTACCTTTCTATTTTTTAGGTAATATGAGATAATTTACATAATGACTGCCTTTGTAGTTTTATATCTTGTATTATTAAGCCTCATTCCTTAATGAATTAATTTTAAAAGAATAGTGTTTGTTACAGGAAAAGCTGCACATATATGTATATTGTTTGTTTCACTCAGAAATAACTTTAAGCAGACTACATAGTCAAGTGAATGAATGTGAAAATAACACATTTCCAATGATTTTCTTCTCTAAAAGCTGACCATAATTTTAAGTTTTAATAAGTATTTATTGGTTTTAATTGGTTTTAATAAGTATTTCAAAATGACACCTCAGACTGACTGCTTTGTTATGGTAGCTTTAAAGCTTTTGTGGTGAACTGTTGTTCTGCTGTTATTTCCATTTAGCTATGTATATATGTTAATATATGTGCATATATGCATATAAAATACATACACATATATTTACACATATACATACATGTTTATAAATATGTGAAAAAATTTGTGTTGGTTGACATGAGTGGTGACATGGAAATGATACTTGGGGTCAAGAACATATAAATTCACATCCTTCCCCAGATATTTACTAGCTATATGATCTTGGCCAAATCGTTTAACTTCTTTTTGTTTCAGTTTACTCAACTGTGAAAATGGTGATAATTATAGCACCTACTTTTCAAGTTTATTTTAGGAATAAAGTGAGATAATAATATATAAAATATTTTGTATGTCTTAAAGATACACATAACCACACACATATATGTGTATGTATGTCTATATCTATAAATATATATATATATATATACACACACACACACACACACACATATATATATACACACACACACACACATACACACACACACACACACACACACACACACACACACACACACACACACACACATATATATATATATATATATACTAGCTAATAATAGCAGCAGAAGCAGCAGCACCAGTAGTTATACACAAAGATATACTCAAATACTCAGATGGATCTACAATCATATCAGTTTTCATTTTTCTCCAGTGGTGTGACAGTCCATCACTGCCTGTCTGTCCTGTGTGTCTCCTGTCAATGCCTTCTCATAAGTAAGCCACCAAAAAAAGTCTGCCTAATATTCTGAGACTCCTTTTTTGCTAAGATATCATCAATGTATCACTGACTTTTTAGTTGTAATCCCACATTTCCACCATGTGCCCAATCATATAGGATGGTGTCTCTGGCATATATGTTCATTATTGGAATATAATCATCACATGATCATGAGAGTTAAACATGGAAGGCATCTTAGAGGCAATCTGATTCAACCACTTCATTTTTTTTTTTGGTTGTTATTTTTCTTTTCTTTTCTTTTCTTTTTTGCTGAGGTAATTGGTGTTAAGTGACTTTCCCAGTGTCACATTTCTAGGAAGTTTTAAGTGTCTGAGATCAGATTTGAACTCAGGTCTTACTGACTTCAACTATCCCATTTTAAAGATGAAAAAACAAAAACAAAAAAACAAACAAACAAACAAACAAACAAAAAACATGGCCAAGATAGCCTGTGTCCTTTTCTAAGGTCACAAAGATTGTACTAGAGTGATTTGAACTCAAGTCCTTTGACTTCAGAACCAGTGCTCTTTCCTTTGTATCAATATGAGAAGCATTATGGTGTAGTAGATAAATGGTCTGCTTTAAGTCAAGAAAACCTAAGTTCAAATTCTGTCTTTGACAAATGATAGCTGTTTGATTCTAGACAAATCACTGAGTTCTCAGTGCTCAGGGGGAAAGTCTTTCAGGTCCTAATTGGCAGAAGAATTGCCTTTGTGGAATAGTGAAGAGGTTTCAGCTCTGGGAATTCTTCCACAGCAATGAAACACAAGTTGACAGAATAACAATTATGATATAAAATATATTTATCTTTTAAATATAGATTGTGATAGCAATTATTGTTGAAAACATTTTACTTATTTATTTTTGGTTAAATATGCCTACTTGTTATAACCAGTGAATTTTTTTTAACTGTACTTATGCAACTATCTTCAATGCTTTTCTTGAATATAAAAGCGTCATTCCACTAGGAAATAGAAATACATTAGACTTTTGATATACCTTATCAAAAGGTAAGAGAACATAATGTAAAAAATGACAGCCTCTCAACAGATATTTCAAATAAATACATTTCACTATCAGGAGTGAAAGCAATTGTGAGGAATTTGGTGCTCACAGAAAATGTCTGAAAATATAAACTTATTATTATATGGATCGGTTCTTTAAAATGTATAATAATGTGAAAAATCTTATAAAATATTTTATATTATCTAGAGAGATAATAGTCTTAAAAAGATATTGTTTTTCTTGTTATTTTTAATTTCCATCAGTGATTTCATTAGTTTGAAAAACTCTCTCCATCAAGGCAGATTGGTGAATCTTAGATAATTGGATGTGATTTCATAGATTAAGTGGTAGTAGCAGAATGTAAATGAAGGTCTTCCTGACTCAAAGACTCTAGCTAATGCTTTATTATCCTTTCCCCCTCATACCAATAACTGAGAATGCCAGAAATGATTTTGTTAATTACTGAGTCAATAAATATTTATTAATTAGCTACTGGTGATGGTGGACACTGTGCTAAGCATTGGTGATACAGAAAATGATAAAAAATATATGCCCTATTTTCCAAATGCTCTCAACCTAATGGGGAGAAAATATGAAAACACATATGTACAGTCCTTTTCAGGATACCTTGGAAATTACAGAAGGAAAAAAGTAGAATTAGAAGAGATTAGAAAAGCTTTCCTTTAGATGGTAGCATTTTATTTTATTTTTTTAAATGTAATCATCAGTAACTGATGAATTCTATTTCATCCACTGAACAAAACAAACAAAACAGAACTTAGTTCCTGAAACACCAGCTACTTGTTGGCCATACCTGCCAGAATGTCCTATATTCATTTATATTCATAGAATATCATAACATAAAATGGAAATTCCAAATCAGTGTGTTGAAAGTAGAGACCATATTTTCCCCAAAACATATTCCTCCTCCAAACACCCACATATCTGCTAAGGGTCTTTCCAGTGACCCAATTTCACAACTTTGTAGTAGCCATAGTTTTCCCTTTTTCTTAACTGAAACCTTTTTTTACTATTTATGGTCAGTTGCCATGTCTCTTGTATCTATTTCTTCTACTGGGTTCAGGTAATATGACACAGTTTGGTTCTACCTCTAGAGAAATCTGAGAGTAGATTTGGTGATGATTCACCATCTTGGCTACTCTTTTTTAGACAGAATCCAATTTGACAATGACTATGTGGTACTTAGACCTGAGCATAAAACTGCAGGTGTGGCTTGATGAAGTTAGAATACCAAAAGCTATTGTCTTTCTTTTTTTAGATGCTATACTTTCTTTCAAAAAATTTAGTTTAAATTAGGATAATTGGTTAACATTTTGTGGATCATTGATAAACACATCACTTGCAAAATATAAAAGGTTTTGGATACTTTTGTGTTCATTGTAAAAGCCAAAACTTAATTTTTCCAAATATAAATAGATTTTCTGGAAATATTGATATTTTAAAAATCTAGTCATCGCCAAAAAAATTGATGTTAATTAAGATTTTTGTAATTGTTACAAATCCTTAATTTCTGTAAATTTTATTACAGTCAGAGTCATAGATTTTCAGAATTCAGATGTCATCTGCCCAGACTAGGGAGTCTTCAACAGGTCCATGGAAAAAGCCTGATCTATTCAAAGAGACTGATGTTATAGATGAAGAAAATGAGTCTCAAATACCTAACTAATTAATGTCAGGGCCTAATTCTATCTCTTTTTTGTTACTGTGATAACTTTTATTTTATTTTTTCTAATACACATCACTTTATGAATCATATTGGGAGAGAAAAGTCAGAATAAAAGGGAAAAAACTATGGGAGAGATTAAAAAAAAACAGAAAACAGAAGTGAACATAGCATGTGTTGATTTATATTTAATCTCCTTAGTTTTTTTTCTGGATGTAGATGGTGTTTTCTGTCCAAAGTATATTAGGATTGCTTTGAATCACTGAACCATTGGGAAGAACTGTGTCTTTCATATTTGATCATTTCACAATCTTGCTGTTATTGTGTAAAATGTATTCCTGGTTCTGATTGTTTTGCTCCACATCAGATTATATAAATCCTTCCAGGCCTTTTAAAAATCAGCTTGTTCATCACTTTTTATAAAACAATAATATCCCATTATCTTCATATACTATACCTTATTCAACCATTCCCCAATTTTGGGGCATCTACTCATTTTCCAATTCTTTGTTACCACAAAAAGAGCTGCTACAAAGTTTTTGCACATGTGGATCTTTTTCATCCTTTAAGATTTATGTGGAATACAACCCCAATAGTGGCACTATAGGGTCAAAGAGCATGAACATTTTGATAACTTTGGCCATAGTTCCAAATTGCTCTCCAGAATAGTTGGATATTTTCACAATCCCATCAACAATGTATTGGTGTCCCCGTTTTCCCACATCCCTGCCAACATTTATCATTATCTTTTCCTTTCATCATAGCTAATTTATTTTTGAAAAATATTTGCTAATATTTTAAGTTTTTGTATGAATATTTATTAGGGATATTGGTCTGCAATTTTCTTTCTCTGTTTTGGCTCTTCCTGGTTCAGGTTTCAGTACTATTTTTGTGTCATAGAAGTAATTTGACAGTAATCTTTACCTATTTTTCCCAAACACTCTAAATAGTATTGGAATTAATGATTCCTGGAATGTTTGGTATAATTCACTTGTGAATCCATCTGGCCTTGGAGATTTTTTCTTACAGACTTTATTAATGCCTTGTTCAATTTCTTTTTTCTAAAATAGAACTATTTAAGTAATTTATTTCCTTTTTGTTAATCTGAATAATTTATAATTTTGTAAATATTCATCCATTTCAATTAGATTGTCAGTTTTGCTACCACATAGTTGGGCAAAATAGTTTCTAATGAGAGGAAAAGGTTACTACTATTGTTTTGCTATCTATTTCTTCCTGTAATTGGCTTACAATCTTCTTTAGGAATTTGGCTGCTCTATCATTTGATACATACACATTTAGTGTATTTCTTTTTTATTACTTCTTACTTTTATCACTTATTATTTTATTTTATTATTATATTTATGTATAACAATATGTATAACAATATATTATATAATATATAAATATTTATTATATTTATTTTATTTACTTTAATTACTTTTTATTACTTCATTTATTACTTCTTTATTTATGGTGTCCTTTATCAAGATTTACTTTCCTTTATTATCTCTTTTAATAAGATCTATTTTTAGTTTTGCTTTATCTGAGATCAGAATTGCTATCCCAGAATTTATTTACTTCAGCTGAAGCATAATAGATTTTTATTCCAGCCTTTTACAATTCTTAAGAATTACATATATCATTTTCCCATCTAGGCATGTAAATAGTTTAATCTTTAAATTATATATATTTCCCCCTGTTTACCTTTCTATGCTTCTCTTGAGACTTGTTTCTGTTTAATTATTGTTTTTTTTTTTTTCCAATAGAAATGATTGAAAGTCTCTTGCTTCATTAAAGCTCCATTGCCTCCTCTGAAAGATAATGATGAGTCTTGCTGAGTAATTAATTCTTGGTTATAACTCTAGGACTTTTGCCTTTTGGAACAGGCCCTCTAATCCTTTATTGTAGAAGTTGCCAGATAGTGGATAATCTTGACTTTTGGTCCTTGATTTTTTTTTTCTGGAAGTTTTCAGTAATTTTCTTTGAGGTTGTAGTTTTGAAATTTTGCAACAATGTTTCTTGGAATTTTCCTTGTAGGATCCCTTTCTGAAGATGATTGATTGATTATTTTAATGAGTATTTCCCTCTCTATTTCTACAATATTGGGACAGTTTTCCTTAATGGTTTCTTTTCAGTTGCTCTTTGTTTGGTCATGGCCTTCAGGTAGGCCAATAATTTTTAAATTGTCTCTTCTGGATCTGTTTTTCAGATGAACTGATTTTCCAGTGAGGCACTTTACATTTTATTCCATTTTTTTCATTCTTTTTAGTTTGTTTGATTGATTCTTGCTGTCTCACAGTCTTTAGCTTCCATTTACCCTGTTACAGTTTTTAATGTGCGATTATCTTCAGTTAGCTTTTGCAACTCTTTTTCCATTTGATTTCCATTTCCATTTCCATTCTATTTTTTTAAGGAGTTGTTTTCTTCAGACTTTTTTTTTTCCTTTCTTTTCCAAATTGTTGATGTTCTAATGCATACTTCTCATTTCCTTTTCTCATTTTCTCCTCTACTTCTCTTACATGCCTTTTAAAATTTTTTATGAGCACTTTCAAGAATCTCCTTGGGCTTGAGACCAATTCATACCATTCTTTGAGATTTCTTCTGTGCACATTTTATCCTCATCTGAGTTTGTGTTTTGGTCTGCCCTGTCATCATAGTAGCTTTTTATGGTCAAGGTTCTTTTCTGTTTCTCACTCCTTTCCTTTCCTTTTTTTTTTTTTTTTTGCTATTTCCTGTTTTTTTTTTTTTTTTTTTTTTTTTAATTTTTATGGTTGAGCTCTATTCCTGGAGTAAAAGGGACACTGTCCCAACCTTCCTGCACAGCTATGAGCCTTGGCTTTGAGCACAGGATCCCCTTGTGTTTGCAGGGAATAGCTTTGTCTGCTCTTCTCAAGTAACAGTCTGGTTTCCCAGAGTTTTCATTCTGATCTAGGACAGGAAACTGCCCTACTGATTGCTTCTGTACTGAGCCAGAACTGAGGGTCTTAATTGCTGATTTGCCATGATAAAGACTCTCTCACCAGCATTCCCAGAGTCTATCTGATGATAAAGACTCTCTCACCAGCATTCCCAGAGTCTATCTGAGCTGGCCTAACTACCCTTTTACTTTTTTATTATTAAAGCTTTTATTTTCAAAACATATGCATTACTCTTTGACCCAGAAGTGTTTCTACTGAATTTATATCCCAAAGAGATCTTAAAGGAGGAAAAAGGTACCCATATGTGAGGAACTGTTTGTGGCTGTCCTTTTTGTAGTGGCTAGAAACTGGAAACTGAATAGATGTCCGTCAATTGGAAAATGGCTGAATAAATTGTGGTATGTCAATGTTATGAAATATAATTGTTCTGTAAGAAATAACCAACAGGATGTTTCAGAAAGGCCTGTAGAGACTTACATGAACTGCTGCTGAGTGAAAAGAGCAGAACCAGGAGATCATTATACACTGCAACAATAAGACTATATGATGATCAATTCTGATGTAATGGCTCTTTTCAACAATGAGATGATTCAAACCAGTTCCAGTTATTCAGTGATGAAGAGAGCCATCTTCACCCAGAGAGAGGACTGTGGAAATTGAGTGTGGATCACAATATAGTGTTTTCATGTTTACTGTTGATGTTCGCTTGCATTTTGTTATCCTTCTCAGTTGTTTTCCTTTTTAACATATTTAACATGTATTGGATTACTAGTCATCTGGGGAGGAGGGGCAGGAAAGAGGGAAAAATTTGGAACAGAATGCAATGGTCAGTATTGAAAAATTACCCATGCATATGGTTTGTAAATAAAAAGTTTTAATGAAAAAAATAAATTAATAAAAACATATGCATAGACAATTTTCAAAATTCACCCTTGAAAAATCTTGTGTTTCAATTTTTTTCCTCTCCCTTTCCCTCCCCCCTCCTAGAGTGAAAGAAATCCAATATATGTTAAATATGTGCAATTCTTCTATGCATACTTCCATAATTATCATGGTACACAAGAAGAATCAAATAAAAATGAAAACAAAAACAACATGAAAGCAAACAACAACAAAAAAAGTGAAAATACTATTTTGTGATACACATTTTGTCCCCTTGCTGGGTGAAGATGGTTCTGTTCATCACAAGACCATTGGAACTGGCCTGAGTCATCTTATTCTTGAAAAGAGCCATGTCTATCAGAAACGATCATCATATAATCTTGTTGCCAGGTATAATGATCTCCTGGTTCTGCTCATTTCACTTAGCATCAGTTCATGTAAGTCTCTCCAGGCCTCCCTGAATTCATCCTATCGGCTGTTTCTTATAGAATAATAATGATGAGAATCAAACCAGACAGCCCAGTTTGTAAAATCACCAACAAAACCTTATACAAACTTAAATGGATTTATAGTCTCTGGAGAAGAACTCCTTTCTTACTTAAAAGGACTTACATTCTCTGGAGAACTCCTTTGTTATACAAACTTCTCCATATCCTCTGGAAGCAGGAATATCTTTTCAGATACAAACTTAAGTATTCTTGTCTATTCTGTTCTATTATCTGTTTCTGTATAAAGTAAGTTTTCAGATTATGTTTATTTGAAATATTACTTCTCTCTTGAAACTGATATTGCCCACCAAGACATCTTGGTGTTTATTTCTAATCAATAAAGCCTTTCTTATCACAGCTTTGAGTAAGCAAATTCTTTTGCCATGGACCTATCCATAGAACTTTGGAGAGAGAGGAACTGCAGACCCATCCCTGCCCTATCTATCCCACACTCTCATCAATAATATTCCATAACATTCATATACCACAATTTATTCAGCCATTCTACAATTGATGGGCATCCACTCAGTTTCCAGTTCCTTGCCACTACAAAAAGGGCTGCTATAAATATTTTTGCACATGTGGATCCCTTTCTTTTTTTTATTATCTCTTTGGGATACAGACCCAATAGTGATACTGCTTCATCAAAGGGTAGCAGCGTTTCATAGCCCTTTGGGCGTAGTTCCAAATTCTCTCCAGAATGGCCGAAGCATCTGAACATGTCTTTTACCCCAATGAGACTGACCTTTCTTGAAGTTTTTTCAGATTATCTTAAACTGGAGAGTATTTTAATTCAGTCAGATTCTGTTCAGAGGTTGATTTATGTGATTTTTGAGGGAAGCTGGGAGAGTTCCAGGGGCTTCCTGGCTTCACTCCGCCATCTTGGCTTCCTCCCTGGAAATTAGATGGTGGCATTTTAGCTGGAATTTGAAGGAAGCCAAGAAAGCTAGGAGGAAGACTATTCCAGCCAGGGTAGATGGCCAATGCAAATGGTTTGAGTAGGGAGACTGAGTGTCTTATTTTTAAGGAACAGAAAGGGGGCCAGTGTTACTGGATTGCAGATAATGTGCACTCTGAGGTATTTTTTTTTAAACCTAATCAAATTCCAAGAATATTAAACTAAAAAATAAAAAAAAAATCTTACACATCCATATTAATTTGGTATAAGGCATTACTTTGTCAGTTATAAGTTGATTTTCACAGGAGTGCAATTTAAATATTTCAAAGAACTAATGAGACTCCTTAAACTTTCAAGTAATTTCCAAGCAAACAGTGGCTTCTAAATTCTGATTTAATACAAATTACCTCACATCTTTTGTATATGAAAAATTAATTTGCAATGGTATCTTATTCTTCCATCCTTCACCATGGTCACAACTTTAAACCATTTATATGGTGACCCACTGAATATAAATTAAATAGGGATTACTTAGGCCAATTTACTTTAAACAATGCTTATTAGAACTTACATGTCCCTTTTCAGATTCCTATTTTATTCAAATGCTCCTTTTTCAATGCTTTTAAATATGTATTACAAAACATTCACACAGCCTATACTCACTTCTTTCCAGAAGTGTACTCTGAAGATTATGTACAAATTCTTTAAAGACCTAGTAATAAAATATGCATCATTCTCCTTTTACAAAAAGAAATCTTTTAGTTCAAGGTCTCCATATTTTCTAATTTTTAAAGGAAAGCTTTAAGGAATAATAATTAGGTCTGTCATTTCTGTAAAAGGTGTTATTTGAACTAGAAATTTTTCTTGCAATTGATCTCAGACATCTTAGACAATTTTTAGGTTCTTGTCTATAGTAAGAAAACTTTTAAAGAGAAGTTTGTTCCTGTGATTTGGTTAATGCTCCTCCATCACCCCATATGTATAAAAAAAGATCTTGTTTACATTACTTATATAATTAATCTTCTTGGTAATTTTTCACAAATCATAGAAAGATAATCTTTAACCTATACCAGGTTGAATTTAAAAAAAAATAATTAGAGAAACCTAAATTTAAAAAAAAAAGTGTTTTTTTTTTTTTTTTTTGGTATAAAAGAATAGATTTCGAGATTGAGTCATGATTAGAATTAATTCTATTACCATTTTCTTGTTCTGCTCTAAATTGTGTTACATATTACTTCCTCATTAAAATTTTCAATTAGTTTCACACCAATCAATAAATAAAATTCCAAATTACCTAAATAGATTACATTCATGCTATCTTTTAAATATTACCATCTGTAAGACCTTTGAGCAAACCCTTATCTTGTAATGACTTCAATTTCCTTATCTCTAAAATGGGGAAGTTGGAGCAGAGATCCTTAGAGCTCCTTTCTAGCTGCATATCTATGATCCAGTGATCCTTATGATCCTTATACACCATGTATATGCACAGTTAAAGATAGTCCCTAGAAATCAAAGCTGAGGTGTCAGCATAGTGATAGAAAGGAACTGATCAATATCTTTAATTTTTTAAAATAATAGCTTTTTTTATTTTCAAAATACATGCAAAGATAATTTTCAACATTCACCCTTGCAAAACCTTGTGTTCCAAATTTTTTCTCCCTTCCTTCCTCCTACTTTCTCCCCTAGACAACAAATAATACATTATATGTTAAACTCCTGCAATTCTTCTATATATATTTCAACATTCATCATGTAGCACAAGAAAAATAAGATCAAAAAGGAAAAAAAAATAAGAAAGAAAAAAAAAAAGCAAGCTAACAACAACAAAAAAGGTTAAAATACCATTATATGATTCCCATTCAATCCCCACAGTCCTTTTTCTGGAATTAAGTGTCATATTTAAAAGTCAAAATTTGAATTCTGTAATTCTTTAAAGATCTGTTATGTTAAAGAAATGATAAATATATTCTGCTTGCCAGAGGGCAAATCAAGGGTCAATGGATAGAAGTTTTCAAAAAAGCAAATTTAGGCTTACTGTGAATTTCTAGAATTAAGTAATGCACATAAAATTAGAAAGTATGAAAAATTTTGAATAAGTACTAAAAAATATGTCTTAAGAAGATAGAAGAACTCTTTGTTACTATTATCAGGTTGCTAGGAGGAATTCAATCAAATCATTAATTTGTTCTTCTTATTCTGACTCATTACATGATCTCTGACTAAACTATCTATACTTTCATTTCTTAGAGGATAATCAGCTAAATTTTATTTCTCCCAAAATAACCAAAACCTTACCTTACAAAAGTCTCACGCTTTTGTTCCTTAACCTCAAGTGTTCAGTCATGCTTATCTTTTTGTAATATCCCTGTATCGTCCAACTTTTTGCCCCAGTCAATTATTTTCTGCCCCTTTTATTATCAATAAAGGAGAAGCATTTCTACCCCACATTCCTAAACCCATGATTTATGAAGAAAAAAGCTAGTATTATGTATTTGTATGCTTATTCTTTTCCTGCCTTAATCATTCAATCAATTGACAGGATGAAGTTTTAAATGTCTAGACAAGATATTTTACACTCTGTTTATGATCTCTTTATGAGATGTGAACCTCCTTTATTGGACCAAGAAAGTAATCTTTGTAATTGATATGAAGATCGGTCATGCATATTGAGTTTATGAATGAAATATCAGTCACTCCTTTGGTGAACTCAGTCTAGCAGGGTCCAACATAGCAGTGAAAGATTTCAGTTGAAGCACATCCTTTGGTCTGGTCAATAATTTCCCCCTTCTCTCTAACCTTTACTTTCCATTGACAATATTATTGGAGAAAAAGAAACAATGGGAAATAACATATCTAACCCTGAGCAGAAATAAATACACTAAGTTAAAAAAAGGACTGACATAGATGGTTATCAAATAAATGTAATGCCTGAAAAACTGAGGCAAGATAGGGATTGGAGAGTATTTACTGGGACCAAATGGATCCATGGTTTGGTCCCAAAGCTGAATGAGACTGTGGTCTCCAAGAATCCAGTAAACAATCTAAGTCTGAGTCAGGATAATTAGGGAAACTGAGTCAGGACAATAAAAGAGAACTATGGCACAACATGGCAATCATCTGTAGGAAGAAGTATTGCCAACGAATATGACTTCTTGAATCAGAAATAAATGTTGGTTATAGATTCAAGAAACTTTTTCCTGTAACAAGGAGTTATGAGTTTATTATTTGTCTGATGATCTCTACACATACATATCACAACCATTTTCTTTTCTTTTACTCTATGTAACTTGTGTTACAGTATTGTTATATTGTTTATGAAGCACCAAGTATCCCAGATTTGTTTTTTAGAAAATATTTTTTTCCAATTACATTTACTGTATCACCACTGTAAATATTCTTTTTTCCCCCAAAGTTAATGAAGGTAATGCCTGAAAATCAAAGGGAAGCATGGCAGTAGGGGCTAATGCATAAAAGGCTTACCAGTAGCAGCTCTTTATGCTTCCTTCTAGAAGAATGAGGGGCAAGTCAGTTGCCCTCTGGGAAACTATAAGTTCTATTGGGAGGGAAGACAATAACCCAAGAGAGGACATTACATATTACTTCAGTGTGATCACTGTAAAGAACACTAGACCTCCATTTTCTTTATGATTATTTTTAATAAAAGGTCTTATTTTAGTTTTTAAAGGCATTTTCTCTGATGACTTGTCAAATAGAATGGTGTTCTTTGAACACTTTTACTTTCTTATCCAAGGAGGACCCCTTGCAGCAGAGATAACAATTCTTTGCTGATTAATCAAGATAAGCATGGTGCACATTAATAGTATTTTTAAAAATTCATAGTCACAAAATTTAGAGGTGAAAGGCAGATCAGTGGTCCATACTTGAAGGGAATCTCCTGCATATTATACTTGACAAGTAATCAGATAGCCTTTCATTAACCTCCAAGGAAGGTGATGCATTATTTCCTATGGCAATCATGCTATGCTGACAGATCTAATTATTAGAAAGCATTTTCTCTCTGATATCAAACCCACATTTTTCTTTTAGAAACTTCAACCTATTGTTCTAGGTTCTGTCCTCTGGGATCAAATAGAACAAATCTAATCCTTTCAAAAAATAATCCTTAGACTTGAAAGGCAGCCATCAAGCCTCTCTTGAATCTTCTCTTCTCTAGGCTAAATATTCTCATTTTCTTCAAAAGTCCTCATTTAATATGAGTTAAGACCCCTCATTAATCTAGTTGATCAAAATTCTTCTTAAATCATTACTCTGTGCACTGAGTATTTGAGATGAGTCAGCATAAGAGTGCAAGAATATAATCTCCCATATGTCTGCAATCTATTTTTTTTCAGAGCAAATTCTTATTCTTCTAGTTTCTATAAATTCTACTTTATACTCCTCAAGCCCTGGAATTTGTTAAAAAAGAAAATAAAATGTTATTTAGTAGTAGTACTAGTAATTATAATAGCAACAATAATAAATAATAATAAACAAATCAGTGCCTTGTGGTTTGGAAAGTCCTTTTTCCTTATGTTTTCTGATTTGATATTTACAAAAGCCTGATGAAGTAAGTACTAAAGGCTTATTAAGTCCCTTTTATAGAAAAAAGTGAGGTTAAGAGACTAGCCCATGATTATATAACTAGCTGATGTTTTAGACAAAGTTCAAAGTCACATTTCACCTGACTCCAAAATGGGGACTTTTACCACTATGCCAGCTGTCTATCAATATGGGAAGAAAACATGCTTATTTTTAAATTATATAAAAACTTTCCAGGCCTGACTACTTTCCCTAGTGTTTTCTTTAATGGGGAGCCAAGTATATTCAGATGCAAAAATTAAATTAAACACTGAGGACTTACATTTAGTTAGTTAACTCATAACCTGAAACTCTTTTGAATTTCACCACAGTTAATTACATTCTGAATACCACTGCTTCTCAAATCTCTTGTTGAGGGACTCACTTGCATAAGAACCCTAGGCTATTGGAAATAGCTTCAAGAAATACTGCTTTGGTTTTGTTGTTGTTGTTTTTGTTTTGCTTTTTCCTTAAATGTTTTCATTGATTCCATTTCTTTGTCCCTGAAGCACTCTCTTTCAGGATTTTATTATCCCTTACCCCAAATCTCACTAAGAAGTGCATGCATAAGAGAAATATCATCTCTCCTAGATCTACCATTTCTTGGAGACATCTGAAAGACAAGTTGCATGGCTTTTATGAAAACAGGTGAATTTTAAACATGTTATAATACATATAACTAAAAATTCTCCCACATAAAAGTGTTGAATTTAAATATAGTTTCTTCGAAAAATTAGAATTCTTATTTGTTCTTAAAGTAAAAACATTATATACCCCACATTAGTCAAGATGATTTGTGGGGAAAAAATGATCTGTGATGATATATTAAAGTATGATGTTTCAAAGAATTTTCATGAAAAAGTCACTAGTATTTGGCACCAGAGATCCTAAATTCAATCCCAGTATCAATCTCTATAACTGAGGTAAAGTCACTTTAACTTTTTGAGACTTAGTTTATTCATCTATGAAATGGAGAGAGTGGACAGGGAAGACCTCCCAGGTCTCTTTTAGTTATAAATTCTAAATCTTATAAAATAATGAAGACATGCTATAATTCTCTATTCAATCAATTCCAACAGCTGTTTAGTCAATGTAGCCTATCAACTGAAACAATTTTAAGATGGCAAGTGACTTATTTAATTAGATCAAAGTCTAAGCATTATATAAAGAAAAAGTTATTAATTATTATTAGACAACTTTCTGAACAAAATTGTAAACTATCCCTAAGTCATTTGGAATATTAGTAATGTGGATAATGTGGTACAAAATGTTGTTATTTAGGCACCAGATGATAGTAGGCACCAAATGTTGGGGTTTGGTCATGTGAAAAATTCACAGTGGCCATTCTCTGTGGCAAAAAGTGGATTTATTTAGGAGAAGAGGTTATAGATAAAATGAAGAGAAATAGTGGACACCAAGAATGGTAAATAGGACTAGGAAAGCATAGAACGGCATTTTAAAATCAATGATAGGAAGAGCAAATTCCCTAGTGAAATTTGCCATTTACCAGGAGAAAGGAAAAACCCCATGAGGGTGGGACATGACCTTAGCTGGGAGGCTAAATCCTAAAAAGGATTTAGCATCCTAAAAGGGAAGTGAGGGGAAAGACACCTTAAGGCATAGTGGGATTAGGAGAGATACCTTGTGGTAAGGGAGAGGGGTAAAGGGAAAGATCAGGAAATAAAAGTGTCTTCTTGGTGGACTGACCCAGGAAAGTACAGCAGAGGTGGCATGGGACTTGACATAATTTGGATTACCTCCACAAAGGGTGGGACCCTAGCGCTAAACTAATCTCTATCAGAGCCTTCTTCTTGCCTGCCTCTGGGAACAATTTTATCCATGCTTCAGTTTCTCTCTGCCAACCACACCCATCAGTTAGGACCTCATCATTAGGGGAAAAGAAAGATGTGAAGAAAATCTAGAGGAATGAACAAAAGGAGGAAAAACTTTAAGAAGAAACAGTTGATTTTCTTCTCCAACATTTCTTTATGAGAAAGCAGTTATCCATGTGTACAGAGACAGATATGTAGACATGATCTATTATACCTTGGTCTAAACTCCTACCTGAAAATAGTCAAGACTATGCACAATTTTTTTTAGCTGTTAATGTTATCCAGTATTCAAACTTGTTAACTCACCTGGATTGTTGTTAAAATGTGATTTTTCAAAATCCTTTCAACCAATCTGGACACCTAGGCCAATCTTTCCAACAAAATATGTGGATATGGTCTTGATTATTTTTCCAATATCTAGGACGGAAATAGTTCTGCTGCAGCAATATTTGGAACCTCTCACATAAGCTTTACTAATCTATAATTTAATGATTTGTCATTATATAAATAGGACTTTCTGATATGAATAATCAAGATAACAGAGAAAAATAGGTTTAGGAGTTTCCTTTCCTCTCATAGCTCACTCTTCTTGTTGAGTCATTTTCATTTATGTCTGGCTCTTTGTAACCCCATTTGCAGTCTGGAGTAGTTTGTCATTTCCTTCTCCAGTACATCTTACAAATGATAAAACCAAGGCAAACAAGGTTAAATGACTTGCTCAGGGTCTTAAAAATCCCTGAAACATCGAAAAATTATTACATTAATTTTGGCTAATTTTTCTCACTGTCTTTTCCCATGTTCTCTAAGGAATGCAACTTCATAGAATGGATAGAATGAAAACCTGACACTTGCTAGAATCCCAACTGTACCAAATGTTAGCTTTGAAACCAGTGGTAAGAATTTGTAAAATGTGGATAATTATGCCTAAAATATGTTACATTCCTAACTTATTGATTTGTTTTGAATTCCTAATTAGGTGATACATATATTCAAATATTGTATAGATATATATATATGTGTGTGTGTAAATATAATATATGTATACAATACATGTATGTATATATGCACACATATACCTATATACATATTACATAAACACATACATGCTTACATATGTACATAAAGTTATATCTTTCACATTTCAACTTTCCCCATTGTGTTTCTGATATATAATCAGTTGACATAAGAAATTAAATAAGGATTTGGGGGGAGTTTTGTGGAAGTTATAGAAAATATTGAATGCCAGCAGATGACACAGAACATATTTAGAAATGCCCAAAATATATGTGTGTATAATGCAAACTCCAATTTTACAATAAGGTACTATAAACATCCCATAAAAGAAAAAGAAAAGAAATTTGACTTTTCTTGTACAAAGAGAGGGCCAAAAACTTTATGTGGACTTTCCAGATCATGGAAATATCACTCTACTAATCTTTGTGAAGTAGAAGGGGTAACTGTATGTACATATGCATATATATGTATGCACACATATATATATACACATATTTTCATAGACAAACAGTTCTTATTTATTATGTACACTTGACTTTACATAAATAATTTTGAAAAATATTTCAATCAACCACTAGTGATAAAGAATAGGAGCAGTGAGTAGGGATTGGCAACACATTGTACACTTATGTTAAATTTATGGTTCAGTACTATAAATAATTTATCATTAACTTCATCTTTCATTTCAAAATTCTATTTATTATCATGGCAGAATGTTTAATATTGCTGATTTTAGTATATTATGTGACTTGCATAAAGGTATCATTTTGTGTACTCCTTTGTTATTTAGGCTATTTTATAGGTTAAATGAAATGGACAAGTTGGGGCAAAATCTATTCTTAAATCTAAACTTTCCTTCTATCCTTAACTCTAATCTAACCCTAATACACAGACTCCAATTTTATCCCTAAATTCAATTCTTTTAATTTATGTATATTTATATTTAATTATATATATGTGTGTGTGTGTGTGTGTGTGTATGTGTGTATATATATATATATATATATATATTTATATTTAATTTGTGTATGTATGCATATATATATATATATGCATGTGGGTGTGTATATGTGTGTGTATGTGTGTGTGTGTGTAACTTTGTAGATCTTTAGTCTTATTTGGAAAAATGAAAACAAACAAAAAAAACCCCAAATATAAGCCATATTTGCTGTTTCATTCTCAAAATATCCTTAGTTTTTCTAATAAGAATCTAAAGAAAAGCACATATCTTTAAACATATTTGTTCTTATAGTAGAATGCCTATTTTTGCAATGACATGGCCTCAGGAACATATGCTATTAGCATGATTTTCGGCAATCAAGCCAATGTGAACTGTGAGTAAATCAGTCCTATAATCTTCAAACATACTCCCTAGGCCATGAGTCTGAAACCATCTGGACACCATGACAGTGTTCTATTTATTACATACAAATGCCTGGATCCTGCCGAAGCATAAACAGTAATTAAACACACAAGCCAACCATGCATGCCAGATTTGCTAGAACTATCCTTTGAGTATCTTACAGTTTCCATGCCAGTGAGCTTATTGAGAAATTGGCTGGTGATTAAAGATTAATGATTTATGGTTGCAAGTAAGGTTCATTTGCTGCCTACTGAAATATATTTGACAGCATCTTTGTGATTCCTCTGGAATTCATATTTCATATAGATAATCGTTCTTAAGTCAATTTCTCAATTAATTTCAGGAAAGACAAGACATAAATTTAATGTCAATTTCTAGAAACCTTTTTTTTTTTTTTAAAGCTCAAGATCTCTTAGATAACATTTGTTATTTTAATTTTATCTGATCCTCTTAAGGCTGCTTGCTGCCTTACCCTTCACTTATACCTGTGTGAGTTAAATTAAAAAAAAAATCCCTTGATGTTATCAGGCATTTTCATATTTTATCTAACTTCTTGGCTATATGCTTTCAGCTGGAATTGTCTCCTTTATTCAAACGCATTGTTTTTTCTCTTTTGTTTAATCCAAATATCTAAATCTTCCTAACTCTCTTAAAATTACTTAATACAGACCTCCTATACAAAAAGTAGATGTTTTTACATAATAATCACATAGTAATATGAGGAGGACATAAGATACACACAAACACATGTGTGTATGTATATGTATACAAATACGCATATAGATATAAGTACATACATACTTATATACACATGTATATATACATACATACATACATATACATACACACACACACACATATATATATATATGTGTGTGTGTGTGTGTGTGTGTGTGTGTGTGTGTGTGTATGTATATGTATGTATGTATGTATGTAGGAAGATTTTTGAGGAAGAAGATAAAATATACTACTAGAAACATAAAGAAAAGTTTCCCAGAAGTAATCCCTTGAAGGAAGATAAGTATTTTGAAAGACAAAGGTATAAGTAAGAAAACATCCAAGTATCAAGGACAACTGGTGTGAATGAATGGATATGATATGGATATGGATAGGATAAATTGTAGAATGCTTGAGGATGAGTAATGCAAAATAAGAATGTAAAGGAGATAGATTGTAGAGTACTTTGAATTATTGACAATTATTCCAGAATTCCTCAGTTGAATGTGTTCCTTAAATTTTTCACCTTGAGAGATACATAATTATTTCAATGATTGTTTCATTGTTCAAAACAATTTTTGAAACTCTTTGGGAATTTTATTCAGAATAAATATAACATGATTTCTTTTAGATCAAACCTTATCTGGAATTATTATATTGTATTTTGGGGAACCATATCATAGAAACTCTATAGAGGTAGCTCAGTGTCTGAGTTGAAGCAGCGTCTTTATTATGTTGTCTCTCTACTTATTTCTATTAATGCACCACTATTTCCTTGATTAAGTCTTGAAATTTATTTAACATCTCTCTTTCTTTCTCCTTTTTCCATTTATTTAAGACTAATATGTCTAGTCATTGTCTCTGTGAATCTACATCAAATATTTCTGTCTCATATATCCCCTTGTTTTCATTTACTCTACCACCAACCTACTACATGTCATATTACAGCTCTTTTTACAACCTCTGGTGAGAGTTGGGTGAAAAGAATGGATGAGCAGCCCTTAAATTAAGGGCTTTCCATCCCTTACAAGCCCTCCTCAAAACTCTAAGTATACTGTCTTCCTTGTTCACTGGCCTCCTTGCTGTTTCTTAAGCAAAACATTCCACCTCTCAGCTCTACATAATTTATGTGATTGTCCCCCAACCCTGGAATACTCCATCTCTTCATTTTCATTTCCTAGCTTCTTTAAGTACCTTTTAAGTCTACCTTTTAAGTACCAACTGAAATTCTATTTTTTACAGAGTTTTTCTGAATTTCTCTTAATTCTACTGTATATTTTCCAGTTGATCATTTCATTAAACTATTTGTATATTCTCTCTCAAAATAGACTGAGCTCCTTGAGATCTGGGAACCCCCCTTTCCTATATGTGCATGCCAGTGTTTAGCATAGTACCTGGAACACTTTAGATCCTTAAGGGACATGAGACTCAAAATAAGGGGTAATATAGACAGTTGGAATGGATGGATCAAGAGAGGTTCTTTTTTTTTTTAATATAGAGGAGACATAGTCATATTTTAGATAGTATAAAAATTCAGTCAACAGTGCAAAATGAAGATAAATGAAAGTGGGGATGATAAAGAAGGCAATCTGCTGAAGAAAATGAGATGAATGTGAGGTCTCTTGTGGGCACATTTTGAAAGATTCCATAAAATACTGAAGTTGTAGGAATTCTAATTGTCTTGTTTTCTCACTGAAAATGATAATGAAAAACTTTCTTTTCCCATGGAGTAGCTTTTGCTTAAACTATCTCAAATCATAGATTTATATTCTTAGATAAAAACATTATTACTATATATATATATATATATATATATATATATATATATATATATATATATATATATATATATATATATATATATATATATATATATATATATAATTTACTATTAGTATTAAGCAATATAAATTATGATTACTTTCCATCCCAATCTGAGGAGAAAGAAGTGTTCCAAAGAAAAGTATTATGAATTTTTACTTTCATTAAAATGGGAAGGGAGAAAAGTAAATTAAAGAACTGTTAAAGACTTTTACAAATTTGGAAATTGAAAGAGAGCTCATCAATTATGAAATAGTTGAACAAGTATGGTATGTGATTATGAGAAAATAATATTGTGCTACAAGAAATAGTGAACAAGATGGTTTCAGAAAAGACCGGGAAAGACTCACATGAACTAATACAGAGCAAATGAGTAGAACCAAAACACTGTCCACTGTAATGGCAATATTGTATAATGATCAACTGTGAACAACTTCACTATTCTCAGCATTTAATAATCAAAGGCAATTCCAAAGGATTTATTATACAAAATGATATCTACCACCAGAAAAAGAACTAATTGAGTCTGAATGCAGTTTGATGCATACTATTTTTTACATTGTTATTCTTGTAGGGGGCTTTTCTGTTCTTTCACAGCATAATTAATATGGAAATATATTTTACAGAATGTACAACCTACATCAAATTGTTTGCTGTTTCAGGGAGGGTTCAGGGAAGGGATGGAAGGAGGGAGATAATTTGGAATTCAAACTAAAATAACAACATAAATATTAAAATTGTTTTTAATGTGTAATTGGAATATATTATCAAACAATAACTTATATTCCAAATATTAAATGATGGGCATAAAAAGGATGGAAAAATATTACTTGATTTTAAGGAGTTTACAATTCAACTAAGAAGACAACTTGCAGGGGGGCAGAGCCAAGATGGCGGAGAAGATACACGCAAATCTGTAAGCTCCCTTCTTCCCTCATTACCAATTAGTTAAATCAGCCTCAAAAATAATGCTGGACTGATAGAAACCACAAGGATTGGAAGCATGACTTACCAGCTGAAGAGAATCTGGAATTTCAACAAAAAAGGTCGGTTCCCAGGGGAGGAAGAAAAAAGGCCATCACAGACGGTTAGGTGCTAGCACACTGTGCTGATCAGGCTGGGGAGAACTCTGGGATCAGAGAAGCCACTGAGATAGAGGAATCTGGCACAGGCTGTTAGCTCTTCTCTCCTTATAAAACAGCAGCTCAGAAGAGAAATCAAGCCACTTTAAAATATAAAGCCAGATCCTAGAACCACCCCAATCCAGAAGTGACCTAACAGATCTCAGCATGGCTGTGCAGCCACTTTCTGCTCTCCAGGCTTCACCTTGGGGTAGTTAAGAGCCTGAACAGTGGGGACACACCCTGAGGCAATATCTAATCCACATAGTGCTGGGCTTGGCCAGAAGCTGTAGAACTCAGCCTTGAAAGTCCCAGAGAAGCGGAACCTTTGGAATAAAGACCACAGTTTCTGGGCAGACACTTCCAGTTTGAGCGCAGGGGCTTTTCACATCAGCTGCTGATATCCACGCCCCACAGGATGCATTGGCTGGGCTTTGTGTCGCCTTTACTGTTCAGTCATAAACCTCAGGGAAGTCTCTAGGACACACAGCAGGGTCCTTCACTGGGCAACCCTCACAGCACAGTTGTACTAATCACCTCTGAGGCACTTCCAGGGAGGGGGAGGGGAACTCTCTCCCAGAGCTCTCTCTTAGCTCAGGTGCAGGAGCCACTGCATCCATCTGGTCTGGGAGGAAGCTGGAAAAGGAATAAATAAATAATTTCTTACCCCAAGAACTGACCCCCAAAGATTTTTAACAATGAGTAAAAAGCTGAAGAGAACTATTGATTCCTTCTACACAGAGAAAGAGTGGGTATACAACCCCAAGGAAGTTAACAGCAGAGAGTCAGCAGATAACACTCTAAAGGGGAATGATACCTGTCCCCAATCACATAACTCTCTCCTAGAAGAGACTATTAAAAAGTTAAGAGAGTTTGAAGAAAAATGGGGAAAGGAAAGAGAAGCTATGATAGAGATTAACAACATCCTGAAATTGGAGTTGGAAAAATAAAGAATTCACAGGAGATTCAGGAAAACAAAATTTGTGAATTAGAAAATGTTAAAAAAATCACAGGAAAGTAGGATTTCTGAACTGGAAAAGACAAAAAATTCTCAAGAAAGTAAGATTTCTAAACTGGAAAAGATAAAAAATTCTCAAGAAAGTAAGATTTCTAAACTGGAAGAGATAAAAAAGTCTCAAGAAAGTAGGATTTTTGAATTGGAAAAAGAAAATAACTCTCTAAAAATAGGGAAATGGAAAAAAATTCAATAGAGCAAAATAATTCATTTAAAAACTCAATTGGGCATATACAAAAAGAACTAAAAAATGTGAAGGAAGAAAAAAACTCATTAAAAATCAGGACGTAACAAATAGAAATGAATGATTCATTGAGAACCCAAGAATCAGTCAAACAAAACAAAAATGATAACGTGGAGAATAACGTCAAACACTTACTGGGAAAATCTATAGACCTGGAAAATAGATCTAGGAGAGATAATCTGCAGATCATTGGACTTCCCGAAAACCATGACCAAAAAAAGAGCCTAGATTCTATTTTACAGGAAATCATCAAAGAGACCTGTCCAGAGATAATAGAAACAGAAGGGAAAATAGGCGTTGAAAAAATTCATCGAACACCTTCTGAAAAAGACCCTAAAAAAAGAACTCCATGGAATATTGTGGCTAAGCTGCAGAACTACCAAACAAAGGAAAAAAATATTGCAAGCAGCTAGAAAAAAGCAATTCAAATATCAAGGGGCCACAATAAGGGTCACTCAAGATCTGGCTGCCTCCACATTAAAAGATCAAAGGGCCTGGAACCTGATATTCTGAAAGGCAAAAGATCAAGGATTGCAACCAAGAATAAACTATCCAGCTAAGTTTAGCATTTTCTTCCATGGAAGAAGATGGTCATTTAATGAAACAGAGGAATTCCATTTGTTTCTAAGAAAAAAACCAGACTTAAACAAAAAAAAAATTGATCTACATCCACAAGATTGAAGAGAAACAGGAAAATTTAAAAAGAACTCTTGAGAACTGTATCTCTGTTGTGGATATATAGAAAGTGCGCATGGATAATTTGATTTTACTGATATAAAAAAAAGGGGGGGAGACTTCCGGCCAAGATGGTGGTGTGGAGGCAGACAGCTGCTTGAGCTCCTCATTTTCTCTCATAACTTATTTCATGACAAGCCTCGGACTTAATGCTTGACCCAGAAAGAAAACCACAAATAATCACCAAGAGAAGACATCCTTGAAAGTCACCAGAAAAGGTCTGTGTTTTCTTGGGGGAGGATCAATCAGACTGGGCGCAGACTGAGGGCAGGCAAGCTAGAGCGAGACAGGCAGCTCACACAGCTCAGACCGGGGGGGAGGGGTACAATCTCTGCCGATTCTGCAAAAAGGCTTTTACCCCAGTGTGGATATTCTGTCTTGGCAGCAAGCCGGGAGCAGCAGAGAGGGTGTAAACACCGGAGGTGAAGATTAAAACCCCAGAAAGCCAGCGTCTCTCAGAACCCGGCCACCCCCAACCCCCACCTGGACTGACTCAGTGCTTTCTCAGAGCTTCAGAGCGCAGACTCAGTACAGTCATTGCTGTTCTGTTAGTGGCTCTCTGCTGCCCTACCACCAGTCTGTAGAGGAAGCCCATTAATACCATCCAGCCCCATCCCCCACAAAACAGACCAATTGTTTCTCTTGTCAGTTTGTTTTCTTTGATTCCTACTATGACAAAATGAACAAATAATTCAAAAGGGCTCTAACCATTGACAGCTTCTGTGTGGAGAGGGAGCAGACTTCAAATGCTGAGGAGACTAGGAACAGACTGTCCCCAGATGTATCCCCTGGGAAGGATATAAGCTGCTCCTCAATACAAAAGAACCTCATAGAGGAAATAAAAAAGGCTCTCACAAGAGAGCTGGAAGAGAAATGGGAAAAGGAAAGGGAAGCTTGGCAAGAGATCCTGGAGAAGTCATCCCATGCATTCAAAGACAGAGTGGATAACGAAATCAAATCATTGAGAAACAAGATTAGTGAGCTGGCAAAGGTAAACAACTCCAAGGAAAACAGGATTAGTGAGCTGGAAAAAGAAAACAGCTCTCTAAAAAATAAAATGGAAAAAAATTCCATAGAAGATAAAAACTCAATTGGACAATTACAAAGAGATATAAAAAAAAAGTGAGTGAAGAAAATACATCATTGAAAATTAGACTGGAACAAGTAGAAGTGAATGACTCAAGGAGAAACCACGAGGTAGTCAAGCAAAACCAGAGAAATGAAACAATTGAAAAGAATGTCAAGTACCTTACTAGAAAGACAACAGACCTGGAAAACAGATACAGGAGAGACAATTTGAGAATAATCGGACTCCCTGAAAAATGTGAGGAAAAAAAGAGCTTGGACACCATTTTCGAGGAAATTATCAAAGAGAACTGCCCAGACATTCTGGAAACAGAGGGTAAAATAAACAGTGAAAAAATTCATCGATCACCTACTGAAAGGGACCCTAAAATCAAAACGCCAAGAAATATAGTGGCCAAGTTCAAGAACCATCAGACAAAGGAAAAGATATTGGAAGCTGCTAGAAAAAAGCAATTCAGATATGGAGGATCCACAATAAGGATAACACAGGATCTAGCAGTGTCCACATTAAAAGAACGCAGGGCCTGGAACATGATATTCCGAAAGGCTAAGGAACTTGGTATGCAGCCAAGAATAACTTACCCAGCAAGAATGAGCATCATTTTCCAGGGAAGAAGATGGACATTTAACGAAATAAATGAATTCCATCTATTTTTGATGAAAAAAACCAGACCTACATAAAAGGTTTGCTCTTCAAATACAGAACTCAAGAGATTTCTAAAAAGGTAAACAGAAGTCTTGAGAACTATACTTCTGGCAAAAAAAAAATATGTAAAGAACATTGTACAATTTGTCTTAGAAACTAGAGGTGGAAAGGAAATTATATCATAAAAAAGTGTAAAGTGGTGGTACTACATCTCATGAAGAGGCAAAGGTAACCTATTATATCTGAGAGAAAGAAAGGAGGGAGATGAACATAGTGTGTATCAATAGACATATTCGATTTATGGTGAAACTTCTTCCACTTCATTGAAAAGTGAAAGGGAAGGAGTAAGCTAAGGGGAAGGGAATACAGAAATTTCGAGGAAAAGGGGTAAAATAAGGGGAGGATCTTTAAGGTGAGGGAGGGATCCTATAAAGGGAGGGCTGTGAAAAGCAAGTGGTGTCACCAGTTTAATACTGGGTAGGGGGGTAAAAGGGAAGGAAAGGGGAAAAGCATAAGCAGGGGTTAATAGGATGGCAAGCAATATAGAATTAGTCCTTCTAACCATAAATGTGAATGGGGCAAACTGCCTCTTAAAGAGGAAGCAGTTAGCAGAGTGGATTAAAAGTCAGAACCCTACTATATGTTTTTTACAGGAAACACACGTGAAACAGGGTGAGACATTCAAACTAAAAGTAAAAGGGTGGAGCAGAATCTATTGTGCTTCAGGCAAAACCAAAAAAGCAGGAGTAGCCATCCTCTTCTCAGATCAAGCAAAAACAAAAATTGATCCAATTAAAAGAGATAAGGAAGGGCATTATATCCTGCTAAAGGGCAGCATCAATAATGAAGCCGTATCAATATTAAACATATATGCACCAAGTGGTGCAGCATCTAAATTCTTAAAAGAGAAATTAAGAGAGCTGCAAGAGGAAATAGATAGCAAAACTATAATAGCGGGAGATCTCAAGCTTGCACTCTCAGAATTAGATAAATCAAACCACAAAATAAATAAGAGAGAAGTCAAAGAGGTAAATAGAATACTAGAAAAGTTTGATATGATAGATCTTTGGCGAAAGCTAAATGGAGACAGAAAGGATTATACTTTCTTCTCAGCAGTTCATGGAACCTATACAAAAATTGATCATATACTAGGGCATAAAAACCTCAAAATCAAATGCAGTAAGGCAGAAATAGTAAATGCATCCTTTTCAGACCATAATGCAATCAAAATTACATTTAATAAAAAGCCAGGGGAAAATAGACCAAAAAATAATTGGAAACTAAATAATCTTATACTAAAGAATGATTGGGTAAAACAGCAAATCATAGACATAATTAATAACTTCACCCAAGAAAATGACAATAATGAGACATCATACCAAAATGTGTGGGATACAGCCAAAGCAGTAATTAGGGGAAGTTTTATATCTCTACAAGCCTACTTGCATAAAGTAGAGAAAGAGAGGGCCAACGAATTGGGTTTACAACTAAAATTGCTAGAAAAGGAACAAATTAAAAACCCCCAGACAAACACAAAACTTGAAATTCAAAAAATAAAAGGTGAGATTAATAAAATTGAAAGTAAAAAAACTATTGAAGTAATTAATAAAACTAAGAGTTGGTTTTATGAAAAAACCAACAAAATAGACAAACCCTTAGTAAACCTGATTTAAAAAAGGAAAGAGAAAAAGCAAATTGATAGTCTTGAAAATGAAAAGGGTGAACTCACCACCAATGAAGAGGAAATCAGAACAATAGTTAGGAGCTACTTTGCTCAACTTTATGCCGATAAATTTGATAACTTAAATGAAATGGAAGAATACCTTCAAAAATATAGCTTGCCTAGATTAACAGAGGAAGAAGTAAGTAGTCTAAATAGTCCCATCTCAGAAAAAGAAATAGATCAAGCTATTAACCAACTTCCTAAGAAAAAGTCCCCAGGACCAGATGGATTTGCAGGTGAATTCTACCAAACATTTAAAGAACAACTAACTCCAATGCTATGTAAACTATTTGAAAAAATAGGGATTGAAGGAGTCCTACCAAATTCCTTCTATGACACAGACATGGTACTGATACCTAAACCAGATAGATTGAAAACTGAGAAAGAAAACTATAGACCAATTTCCTTAATGAATATTGATGCTAAAATCTTAAATAAGATATTAGCAAATAGACTTCAGAAAATCATCCCCAGGATAATACACTATGACCAAGGGGGATTTATACCAGGAATGCAGGGCTGGTTTAATATTAGGAAAACTATTAGTATAATTGACCATATTAATAATCAAATTAATAAAAACCATATGATCATCTCAATAGATGCAGAAAAAGCATTTGATAAAATCCAACATCCATTCCTACTAAAAACACTTGAGAGTATAAGAATAAATGGACTATTCCTTAAAATAATAAGGAGCATATATTTAAAACCTTCAGTAAACATCATATGTAATGGTGATAAACTAGAACCTTTCCCTGTAAGATCAGGAGTGAAACAAGGTTGTCCACTATCACCATTACTATTCAATATAGTACTAGAAACTCTAGCCTCGGCAATAAGAGCCGAGAAAGAGATTCAAGGAATTAGAATAGGAAATGAGGAAATCAAATTATCACTTTTCGCAGATGACATGATGGTATACTTAGAGAACCCCAAAGACTCTGCTAAAAAGCTATTAGAAATAATTCAGAATTTTAGCAAAGTCGCAGGATACAAAATAAATCCTCATAAATCCTCAGGATTTTTATACATTACCAACACAATCCAACAGCAAGAGATACAAAGAGAAATTCCATTCAAAATAACAGTCGATAGTATAAAATATTTGGGAATATATCTACCAAAGGAGAGTCAGGAATTATATGAGCAAAATTACAAAACACTTGCCACAAAAATAAAGTCAGATTTAAATAATTGGAAAGACATTCAGTGTTCTTGGATAGGCCGAGCGAATATAATAAAGATGACAATACTCCCAAAACTAATCTATTTATGTAGTGCTATACCAATCAGACTCCCAAGAAACTATTTTAATGACCTAGAAAAAATAACAACAAAATTCATATGGAAGAATAAAAAGGTCGAGAATTGCAAGGGAACTAATGAAAAAAGGTGGTCTAAATGTACATGATTTAAAGCTATATTATAAAGCAACAGTCACCAAAACCATTTGGTATTGGCTAAGAAATAGACTAGTTGATCAGTGGCATAGGTTAGGTTCACAGGGCAAGATCGTGAATAAAAATAGCAATCTAATCTTTGACAAACCCAAAGATCCCAAATTTTGGGATAAGAATTCATTATTTGACAAAAACTGCTGGGAAAACTGGAAATTAGTATGACAGAAACTAGGCATGGACCCACATTTAACACCACATATTAAGATTAGATCAAAATGGGTCCAAGATTTAGGCATAAAGAACGAAATCATAAATAAATTGGAGGAACATGGGATGGTTTACCTCTCAGACTTGTGGAGGAGGAAGGAGTTTGTGTCCAAGGGAGAACTAGAGACCATTATTGATCACAAAAGAGAAAATTTTGATTACACCAAATTAAAAAGTTTCTGCACAAACAAAACTAATGCAAACAAGATTAGAAGGGAAGTAACAAATTGGGAAAACATTTTTACAGTTAAAGGTTCTGATAAAGGCCTCATCTCCAAAATATACAGAGAATTGACTTTAATTTATAAGAAATCAAGCCATACTCCAATTGATAAATGGTCAAAGGATATGAACAGACAATTTTCAGATGATGAAATTAAAACTATTTCCACTCATATGAAAGAGTGTTCCAAATCACTATTGGAGAAATGCAAATTAAGACAACTCTGAGGTATCATTACACACCTGTCAGATTGGCTAAGATGACAGGAACAAATAACGATGAATGTTGGAGGGGCTGTGGGAAAACTGGTACACTGATGCATTGTTGGTGGAGTTGTGAAAGAATCCAACCATTCTGGAGAGCAATCTGGAATTATGCCCCAAAAGTTATCAAAATGTGCATACCCTTTGACCCAGCCATACTACTACTGGGCTTATATCCCAAGGAAATACTAAAGAAGGGAAAGGGACCTGTATGTGCCAAAATGTTTGTGGCAGCCCTTTTCATAGTGGCTAGAAGCTGGAAGATGAATGGATATCCATCAATTGGAGAATAGTTGGGTAAATTATGGTATATGAATGTTATGGAATATTATTGTTCTATAAGAAATGACCAACAGGAGAAATACAGAGAGGCTTGGAGAGACTTACATCAACTGATGCTAAGTGAAACGAGCAGAACCAGAAGATCATTATACACTTCAACAATGATACCGTATGAGGATGTATGCTGATGGAAGTGGATATCTTCAACACAGAGAAGAGCTAATCCAATTCCAATTGATTTATGATGGACAGAATCAGCTACATCCAGAAAAGGAACACTGGGAAATGAGTGTAAACTGTTATTTTTACCTTCTGAATCCAATTCTTCCTGTGGAACAAAAAATTCGGTTGTACACACATATATTGTATCTAGAATATACTGTAATATATTTAACATGTGTAAGACTGCCTGCCATCTGGGGGAGGGGGTTGGGGGAGGAAGGGAAAAAATCTGAAAAGAAGTAAGTGCAAGGGATAATGTTGTAAAAAAATTACCCATGCATATGTAATGTCAAAAAAAAAGTTATAATTATACAATAAAATAAAAATTAAATTATAAAAAAAGGGGGGGGGAGTAGTAAAGGAAGGGGGTAGTATCAGAAAAAAGGGGAAGGAGTGATAAAAAGAGGGAAACTACATCCCAGGAAGAGGTATAGTAAAATATACCACATCTGAGGGAATTTAGAGAGGAGGTTAAACATTGTGTGAATCTTACTCTCATCAGAGTTGGCTCAAAGAGTAAATAATTGTCATATTTGTGTTTCTGAGAATTCTCTCTCACCTCATTAAAAGGGGGAAGGAAAAGGAAAATGCAAAAGAGGAATAAGGGAAGGGTACAAGAAAAGGGAAGGGATTTGGAAGGAGGGGGGAGGGATACTAAAAAGGGAGGGCTGTGCGTCACAAGTGGGGTCTATAAATTAAATATGGGGGGTCAAGGGAAAAAAGCATAATCTGGGGATAATATGATAGCAGGAAATACAGAATTAGTAATTTTAACTGTAAATGTGAATGGGATGAACTCTTCCATCAAAAGGAGACAGATAGCAGACTGGATTAAAAGTCAGAACCCTACAATATGCTGTTTACAGGAAACACACTTAAAGCAGGGAGATACATACAGAGTAAAGGTAAAAGGTTGGAGCAGAATCTATTATGCTTCAGGTAAAGCCAAAAAAGCAGGGGTAGCTATCCTTATCTCAGATCAAGCAAAAGCAGAAATTGATCTAATTAAAAGAGATAAGGAAGGAAACCATATCCTGCTAAAAGATAGCATGAACAATGAAGCCATATCAATACTAAACATATATGCACCAAGTGGTATAGCATCTAACTTTCTAAAGGAAAAGTTAAGAGAGTTGCAAGAAGAAATAGACAGTAAAACTATAATAGTGGGAGATCTCAACCTTGCACTCTCAGATTTAGACAAATCAAACCACAAAACAAATAAGAAAGAAATTTAAAAAGTAAATAGAACATTAAAAAAATTATGTATGATAGACTTTTGGAGAAAACTGAATGGTGATAGAAAGGAATATACTTTCTTCTCAGCAGTTCATGGATCCTATACAAAAATTGACTATATATTAGGACATAAAGATCTCAAAATTAAATGCCTTCTTCTCAGATCACAATGCAATAAAAGCTACATTCAGTAAGAAGTTAGGGGTAAATAGACCAAAAAGTAATTGGAAACTGAATAATCTCATCTTAAAGAATAACTGGGTGACACAGCAAATTAAAGAAACAATAATTTCATCCAAGATAATGACAATGATGAGACATCATACCAAAATCTGTGGGATGCAGCTAAAGCAGTAATAAGGGGAAATTTTATATCTTTAGAGGCTTATTTGAACAAAATAGAGAAAGAGAAGATTAATGAATTGGGCCTGCAACTTAAAAAGCTAGAAAAAGACCAAATTAAAACCCCCCAACCAAAAACCAAACTTGAAGTACAAAAATTAAAAGGAGAAATCAATAATATTGAAAGTAAAAAACAAAACAAAACATATTGAATTAATAAATAAAACCAAGAGTTGGTTTTATGAAAAAGCCAATAAAATAGATAAACCTTTGGTACATCTGATCAGAAAAAGGAAAGAGGAAAATCAAATTGTTAGTCTTATGAATGAAAAAGGGGATCTTTCCACCAATGAAGAGGAAATTAGAGAAATAATAAGGAATTACTTTGCCCAACTTTATGCCAATAAATTTGATAACTTAAGTGAAATGGATGACTTCCTCAACAAATGTAGGCTTCCTAGATTAACAGAGGAGGAGACAAATTGCTTAAATAGTCCCATTTCAGAAAAAGAAATAGAACAAGCTATTAATCAACTCCCCAGGAAAAAATCCCCAGGACCAGATGGATTTACATGTGAATTCTACTAAACATTTAAAGAACAATTAGCTCTAATGTTATATAACTATTTGAAAAAATAGAGGATGAAGGAGTCCTACCAAACTCCTTTTATGAAACAGACGTGTTACTGATACCTAAACCAGGTAGATCGAAAACTGAGAAAGAAAACTATAGACCAATTTTCTTAATGAATATTGATGCTAAAATCTTAAATAAGATATTAGCAAAAAGAATTCAGAAAATCATCCCCAGGATTATACACTATGATCAAGTAGGATTTATACCAGGAATGCAGGGCTGGTTTAATATTAGGAAAACTATTAGTATAATTGACCATATTAATAATCAAATTAATAAAAACCATATGATCATCTCAGTAGATGCAGAAAAAGCATTTGATAAAATCCAACATCCATTCCTACTAAAAACGCTTGAGAATATAGGAATAAATGGACTATTCCTTAGAATAATCAGGAGCATATATTTATGACCATCAGTAAGCATAATATGCAATGGAGATAAACTGGAACCTTTCCCAGTAAGATCAGGAGTGAAACAAGTTTGCCCACTATCACCATTACTATTCAATATAGTACTAGAAACTCTAGCCTCGGCTAGAAATTCCATGAAAGAGATTCATGGAATTAGAGTAGGAAATGAGAAATCAAACTATCACTCCTTGCAGATGACATGATGGTATACTTAGAGAACCCCAAAGACTCTACTAAAAAGCTATTAGAAATATTTCAGAACTTTTGCAAAGTTCCAGGATACAAAATAAATCAACCAACAGAATCCAAGAGCAAGAGATACAAGGAGAAATTCCATTCAAGATAACGGTCGATAGTATAAAATATTTGGGAATATATCTACCAAAGGAGAGTCAGGAATTATATGAACAAAATTACAAAACACTTGCCATAAAAATAAAGTCAGATTTAAATAATTGGAAAGACATTCAGTGCTCTTGGATAGGCCGAGCAAATATAATAAAGATGACAATACTCCCCAAACTAATCTCTTTATTTAATGCTATACCAATCAGACTCCCAAGAAACTATTTTAGTGACCTAGAAAAAATAACAACAAAATTCATATGGAAGAATAAAAGGTCAAGAATTGCAAGGGAACTAATGAAAAAAAAAGTCAGATGAAGGTGGTCTAGGTGTACATGATCTAAAGCTATATTATTTAGCAGCAGTCACCAAAACCATTTGGTATTGTCTAAGAAATAGACCAGTCGATCAGTGGAATAGATTAGGTACACAGGACAAAATAGGGTATAACTATAGCAATCTAGTCTTTGACAAACCCAAAGATACCAACATTAGGGATAAAAATTCATTATTTGAAAAAAACTGTTGGGAAAACTTGAAATTAGTATGGCATAAATAAGATATGGATCCACACTTAACACCATATACCAAGATAAGATCAAAATGGGTCCATGATTTAGGCATAAAGAATGAGATCATTAGGAGATTAGAGGAACAGAGGATAGTCTACCTCTCAGACCTGTGGAGGAGGAAAGAATTTATGACCAGAGGAGAACTAGAGATCATTATTGATCACAAAATAGAAGATTTTGATTACATCAAACTAAAAAGTTTCTGTACAAACAATACTAATGTAAACAAGATTAGAAGGGAAGTAACAAATTGGGAAAATATTTTTACAGTTAAAGGTTCTGACAAAGGTCTCATTTCCAAAATATATAGAGAACTGACCCTAATTTATAAGAAATCAAACCATTCTCTAATTGATAAATGGTCAAAGGATATAAACAGACAATTCTCAGATGATGATATTGAAATTATATCCACTCATATGAAAGAGTGTTCCAAATCACTACTGATCAGAGAAATGCAAATTAAGACAACTCTGAGATACCACTACACACCTGTCAGATTGGCTAAGATGACAGGAACAAATAATGATGAATGTTGGAGGGGATGTGGGAAAACTGGGACACTAATGCATTGTTGGTGAAGTTGTGAAAGAATCCAGCCATTCTGGAGAGCAATTTGGAACTATGCCCAAAAAGTTATTAAACTGTGCATACCCTTTGATCCAGCATTGCTGCTATTGGGCTTATTTCCCAAAGAAATACTGAGGAGGGGAAAGGGACCTGTATATGCCAAAATGTTTGTGGCAGCTGTTTTCATAGTGGCTAGAAACTGGAAAATGAATGGATGTCCATCAATTGGAGAGTGGTTGGGTAAATTATGGTATATGAAGGTTATGGAATATTACTGCTCTGTAAGATATGACCAGCAGGAGGAATACAGAGAGGCTTGGAGAGACTTATATCAACTGATGCTGAGTGAAATGAATAGAACCAGAAGATCGCTGTACACTTCAATGCTGTATGAAGATGTATTCTGATGTAAGTGGATATCTTCAACATAAAGAAGATCCAACTCATTTCCAGTTGATCAATGATCAAGTAGACAGAAATAACTACACCCAGAGAAGGAACACTGGGCAGTGAATGTAAATTGTTAGCACTACTGTCTATCTACCCAGGTTACTTATTCCTTCAGAATCTAATACTTAATGTGCAACAAGAAAATTGGATTTACACACATATATTGTATCTAGGTTATACTGTAACATGTAAAATGTATGGGATTGCCTATCATCTAGGGGAGGGAGTAGAAGGAGGGAGGGAAAAATTTGGAAAAATGAATACAAGGGATAATGTTATAAAAAAAATTACTCATGCATATATACTGTCAAAAAATTTATAATAAAGTGACTATGTTTTCAAAAAAAAAAAAGAAGACCACATGGAAACCATGAACAAGCAAGATATAAGGGAAAAAAGGAAATAATCAACAGCAGGAACAGAAGCAATTACAATTAAAAAAAGACTGAGGATGACTTTCTTTAGAAGATACTATTTAAGCTGGAACTTGAAGAAGCTATGGAAGCTATAAAGCAGCAGTGAGGGGAAAAAAACAAAAAAACATTTCTGGCATGGGAACAGTCAATGAAAATGTCTCGACTTGAATATATTAATTAAAAATATTTATTAAGAAAGAGGCCTGTGGAGTATGTGGAGAGATATGGGACATGAAAATTAGAAAGGTAAATATGTGTGTGTGTAGAAGAAGAGACTAGATTATAAAGAAATTTGAGCTCCAAGCAGAGGATTTAATATTTGATACTAGAGATGATAAGGAAATCCTGGAGTTCTATTGAGTGGGTAAGTAGCATGATTAAACCTGTTACACCTGTGGTTGAATAGAAATGAAGTGAAATAGAAAAAATTGAAGACAAAGTGATCAATCAAATAACAGACTATTGCAGTAGTCCAGGCATGAGAAGACTAAGGTCTGAACCCAGGGAAGTCCAATATCAGAGAAGAATCTCTTACTCAGTGCTTCTGGGACTCTAAAAATAAACTGAATTCTCCTGGTTGTCTATCTTAAGCAATCTCCATCATCCTAGGATGTGCTCAAAAAAATTTTTTTTTTGTTCTGGGTAAGTTTTTAGAAATCGCACTAATTTTAAGTCTTGATAATCCAAGGTCATCTAATGATTTTGCTTTAATAGAAGAATTCTGTATTTTGATTGCTACACAAATGGAAGAATAAAACTTGGGATTCCTCTATGGATTCTATTAATCTACATTTTACCATCTTTTTAATACTTAGAGGCACTTTTCCTGTAAGATTTATTTGAACGTTGTATTCAGAATCTTTTTTTATTCTTATTTTTTATGAGAGATCAAGAACTCTCAATTTGTTTCATCAGGCTCTATCTTGAAATTTCATTGTCCTCAATGAATCTTCCAATAGTAGATTTTGATTTGTTTTTGTTATTAATTTTAATATGTTAATATTAAATTATTAAATGCAAACATTTATGGTTGCATTCTCTCTTTAAAAAGTGATTTTATTCTTATGAGAATACAATATCTACTGCGTATTCTAATTTGTCATGTTTTTATATTTTTTAATTCACGTATCTATGTTTCATGATCTTTTTTCCACATCATTTATTGATATTATTAATATTTTTTTCTTTCAATCACTCAACCTTCTTTCAGTAAGCTATTTTCTCTTTTAGTAGTTCTGTTTGCTCTCTCTCTCACACACACACACACACACACACACACACACACACACACATATTCCTTTTATATATAGAGAGAGTATATATGTAGATTTATATGTGTATTAGTGAATATACACATACATAAATATATATATATGTATATACATACAGAACATATCATAATGTATATATTTTGTATATTCTATTTAGACAAAATCTACATAAGATTATTTTGTCTTTTCTTTTATTTATCATATTAATTCATTATGAAAGAAACTCTTTACCTGAAATAATTTCTTTAGTTCTTTTCCCCCTCTATTTACAATTTTACATATTAAAATGCACATTTTTCTCCATGAAGATTTCTTTCCTTTCTTCTCCCATACTTTCTGCCTTCAATTAGAATGGTTGTTACTCTTTTAAAATTATGACATTAGACATGACCATTCAATCAGCAATTTATAGATTACTTTAAAAAAATAACTAAATAGCCATATATTTGACATTCTCTAATGAACAATTTTTATAATGTATATAATGATTTGTGTTATTCCACGTTTCACTTAGGCATTCATTGAAGGGAGCAATAATTTCTTGCTAAAACTTTGTATCTTTAAACTTATCCAAATATATTTTACATAGTAGATAATTAATAAAGTTTTGTTAAATTAAATTGAATTGCATCCTCAAGTCCCAAGGAAGCCATGCAAAAAAATAGATTAATTAAAGGCTTCTAGTGAGATGGAATCCACTACATCCCATAATGACCTCTTTCATTTTGATATAGTTATGTTTTTTCAGAATTTTCTTCCTCTTAACAT
The DNA here is from genome assembly GCF_048593235.1 of Sminthopsis crassicaudata. Taxonomy (NCBI): domain Eukaryota; kingdom Metazoa; phylum Chordata; class Mammalia; order Dasyuromorphia; family Dasyuridae; genus Sminthopsis; species Sminthopsis crassicaudata. The sequence goes on along the minus strand of NC_133617.1, from coordinate 297,027,209 downwards.
TGAATTATAACTCCTCTCTTTTTAACTTCTACCCAGGATTTCTGGTTCTTTCTTTTAAGCATGAAAAGCTACCATGGTGATAAGGAAGACCAAAACACCAATTCAGATGAGGACAAAATGTTCTCATTTTGAAAACTTGAAGAGCATATGAATTGGTCTCAAATCCAAAGAAGTACACATACTCCAAAAAAATTTAAAAAGGAAAATAAAAAGTACAATAAAAAAGTGAGAAAAGAAATGAGAGGTAATCAAGAGAGAGTCAACTGTTTAGAAAAGGAAGGAAAACAATGACTGAAGAAAACAATTCCTTAAAAAATATAGTTGGCAAAATGCAAAAAAAAAAAAAAAAATCTGCTGAAGAAAACAACACCTTGAAAAGTAGAATTGTTGAATGGAAAAAAAGATACAAAAGGTAACTGAAGAAAATCACACATTAAAAACCAGAACAGGTCTAATGACTCCATGAGACATCAAGAATTAATCAAATGAAGTAAAAACAATGAAAAAAAAATGAATGAAAATGTAAAATGCCTCATTGGAAAACAATCTGGAAAATAGATCTAGGAGAGATAGTTTAAAAAGTATTAGTCTCTCTAAGGTCATGTCTAAAAATGAGACTGCATAAAGATCATAAAAGAAAACTGCCCTGATATTCTAAAACAGGGATTCTCAAACTACGGCCTGTGGGCCGGATACGGGCCTGATGAGGACATTTATGTGGCCTGACGGGTTATGGCAAATGGGCTGAGGGGCGGAGACAGAGTGTGAGTTTTTGTCTTTACTGTAGTCCGGCCCTCCAACAGTCTGAGGATCCAATGAACTGGCCCCCCATTTAAAAAGTTTGAGGACCACTGTTCTAGAAACAGAGGGGGAAATAGTCATTGAAAGAACCCATTAGAAAGAGGTCCCACAAGGAAAATCCCAAGGGATATTGGTACAAAACTCCCAAATTACAATCTCAAGCAAAAAATACTGCAAACTGGCAGACAAAAGTAATTCTAGTATCAAAGAGCAATAACCAGGATTACCCAGGATCTGGCAGTGTCTACAATATAAGATCAAAAAGCCTGGAATAGCATTCTGGAAGGCCTTGCAATTACAACCAAGAATTAATTACCCAGTTGTAGAGGGCTGAAACTCCAAAAAGGTATGCTTGAATTGGACAACCAAGCACATAAGGCTAATTACCTATTTGATGTGAGATAATGGTTTTATATACATATTTAGATGAGATGGTGATGTGATGGCTCTCCTAACCATTGATGCTTGCTGAATGTTTAGGCGTCAGATAATTGTAGGCAAGGATTGGAGGGCTGGAGAAGAGAAGTCAGAGTCACTTGGCAGCAGGTCAAGGAGGAGAGAGGTTAGACACTCTGAACTCCAGAATCCAGGATACATCTTTGGCAAGCCTCATGGCAGCTTGCCTGCCTCCTTCACTTCTTCCCCTAAAGACCAAGAACTTGGATTAATCCTGACTCTGGCTGACCCTGAAGCCCCCCAGGGAGCTAGCCCATACTTTACATTTGGCACCCAACATGGACCAAGGACCCTAATTTCACTGAAAAAGTCCCTGTGACCAGGAAATAGGGTGATTATTAAAATAGACAAACAGGGAACTTACTTTGTTAAAAGCTAAACTACTAACTTTATTAGCTAAAATGGGTCAGATATTAAAAAAAGATTCTCTCCCACCTCCACCCTGAGGGAGCTCTATAGAAAGCATACTTAGGCTAATAAAGAGGCAAGGTTTGCTTATAACTTGGGATCAGATTGGTGAACTCTTAAATTAAATTAAATTAAAATGCAAGTCCCCTTGGTTCTTCAAGGGAGAAATAGAGGCAGATAATTGGAAACTAGTAGGAGATCAGCTATGCGAATATTACAGTGATAAACGTCCTGATTCAATTTCTAAGGAAACATTCTGTATTTAAAACATAATACAATTGGCCTAAAGAATCCTGCAAGTTCTAGAAAAAAGAAGTTTTAAGAACAGCTACATAAGGAAGCAAGAGGAGAAAGAGGAAGAGAAGGGAGAGGTTAATGAGAATATTGCCTAAAGGCATGGGGAGTTAAGTGAAGTTAAAGGGTGTGGTGACTCTCACTCTCACAACCCAACTTTAACTCTGCCTATACCCCTATACCCTAGCAGGCTCTTGACCCTCCCCCATCAATTTCACCTTCCTGGGTGGAGGGAAGAGAAGGAGTGAGAGGGGCAGTGATATCACCAGCCTCCCCCCCAGCAATCACCCCCTCCTATGATTCCATTGCAAAAGGCACTACTTAAAACCAAAGAGGAAGGGCAGAATTCAGCTGATTTGAGAATAAAAAATGTATCCTGTGATTGGACAGCTTAACTCTTCAGGTCAAGAAAGGAGAAGATACACTGCTTTTAATCTAGAAATTATCAAAAACCTGAAAAAGGCTTGCACTCTTTATGGAGCTACATCATCTTATGTTAAGATGTTATTACAGAATTTGGCTTATGAAATTTTAACCCATAGTGACTGGAAATTAATAAGGATGTTTAGAACCTAGACAAAACTTGTTGTAGCTTTCTGAATATAGTGGACTCTGAAGGATACAAGCCCAGTGAAATAGGTAAAATGGTTTACTGATACTCATAATAGGCAATCTGGTGATAGTTGCCCAGATTCTGACTCCAAGCAGCAAAATCCAGGATTATATCTGACAGCAGTTGCGACAGCTGACCAACTTATGCTCACTATCTATATAAATGGCATGCCATTAGAAGGATTGGTAGACACTGGTGCAGATTGCACAGTCATTAGAGGTGTCAACTGGCCCAGTTATTGGCCAAAGATTAAGACAGACACCTACATGTCTGGCATAGGAGGATTAATAGGAGCTAAAATTAGTGCTACCCCTTTGAGATGGACATTTGAAGGCTAAACAGGAGTTTTTACTCCTTTTATCATTGAAAAAAATCCCCATCAATCTGTGGGGAAGTGACATTTTACAACAGTTAGGATTATAAAAGAGCACTTCAGTTTTTTAGGCAGGGCTGATGTTGAAGGCTGCCGACACTCTCACCTGTTCACCTGGAAAACTAATACTCCAATGTGGATAGAACAGTAGCCCTTAGCTAGCGATAAAATTCAGTCCTTATTAGATATAGTACAGGAGCAACTTGACCAAGGACACATACAGCCTTTTCTAAGTCCTTGGAATTCTCCTGTATTTGCTGTAAGAAAGAAATCTGGAAAATGGAGGATGTTAGCTGACTTAAGAAAAGTAAATGAATAGATGGAAACTATGGGAACTCTTCAGCCTGGACTTCCATCTTCTACTCAATTGCCTAGAGAATGGCATCTTTGGGTTATAGTAATTAAGGACTGTTTCTATTCTATCCCTCTAGATAAGGAGGATATGAAAAGATTTGCCTTTTCAGTGCCCAGCATTAATTTAGCTGAGTCTTATAAAAGATATGAATGGACATTTTTGCCACAGTAAATGAAATTAGCTCTACTATGTGTCAAATGTATGTTGCTACTGCTCTTAATCCAGTAAGAAAAGCATTTCCAAAAGTCATGTTATATTGGGATGTGCACCTGAGGAACAAATGTTAGAAGTATGTGTACTAAAGACCATAGAAACACTGAGGAACTACAAATTGCATATAGCTCCAGAAAAAGTTCAAAGACATGCTCCTTTTCAATATTTAGGATATGAAGTATACCCTAAGGTGCTTACAATACAAAAGCACATTTTGCACACTTTTGTGTACAGTATAAGATTTTACACACTGCTGGTATACTCTTTAATCCTCAAGGACAGGCAATAGTAGAGAGGAGAAACAGAGATATCAAGATGCTCCTCCAAAAACAAAAGAAAGGGGAAGCCACAGGTAATCCTAGAGAACTTCTAAATGTAGCTCTTTATACAATTAACTTGTTGATTTTTGACAAAGATGAACTAGTTCGGCAGACAGGTTTCATAACCCACTAGAAGGGCAGTGTCTAGTGTGAGCAGTTCCACTGTCTTTAGATAATCGCCAGGTGATGTGGAGAGACCCAGAAAGGTAAATGGAAGGGATCAGATAGGTTCACTGCTTGGGGGAGAGGATTTGCTTGTATCTGTATAGATGGAGAAGGAATCAGATTGGTGCCAACAAGCCATATTCGCCTTGTCCATTGTAGAGAGATGGAGCAGACCCAACAAATATTGGGTGGTTCCATCGCTGATTATGCCCACCAATGAAAGAGCATGGCAGTTATGGCAATTGACTCATGGACATCAAAAATTAATAATGAGACTGATGCAGAATTTCAAAACTCTCAGTATTCATTGGATTCCCTGAGATATGATAAGGCTGTTGCAGGAATTCAAAATCTGCAGCAATCATTGGATTCCCTAACACATAAAAAGACTGTTGCAGGGCTTCCCTTTTAATCTTGTTTTTGGTGATTTTGTTTCTGCAAAAACTTATTAATTTAATTTAATCAAAGTTGTTCATTTTGTATTTCATAATCTCTAGTTCTTTCTTCACAAATTCCTCCACCCTACAAAGATCTGATATGTAAATTATCCTTTGCTCTCCTAATTTGCTTATGGTATCATTCTTTATGCCCAAATCATGTATCCATTTTGAGTTTATTTTGGTATGGGGTGTGAGATAATAGGTCAATGCCCAATTTCTGACATATTGTTTTCCAACTTATTCAGCAATTTTTTTGTGAAATAGTAAGTTCTTATTCCAGAAGCTGGAGTTTAAGGGTTTATCAAATACTAGATTACTATTATTATGTCATGTGTATCTAAACTATTCCTCTGATCCATCTCCCTGTTTGTTAGCCATAATCAAATGATTTTGATGACTGCTGCTTTAAATAGAGTTATAGCTTTGCTACTACTAAGTCACCATCCTTTCTATTTATTTTCATTTATTCCCTTGATATGTTGGACACTTTGTTCTTCCAGATGAATTTAGTTATTATTTTTTCTAGTTCTATAAAATAATTTTTTGACATTTGATTGATATGGCATTGAACAAGTAGACTAATTCAGGTAGAATTGTCATTTGTATTATATTATTTTAGTTACTTTAGAGTTTGGAATCAGTCCTTTTCTTTCTCTATAAAAACTATCTATGTTCAGAGTTCTTTTTGCTTTTTTTTTCTCATTAAAAAAAAAAAAAAGTTGAGGTCTGCTTTTAGGGCAAGGGGGAGATTGTCTAAGCTTCCTCTACAAGCAGCAGTGGCTGTACTGGGTTAATGCTGACTGACTTCTGGTGCCAGGTGGATGTGGCCAAATCCCATGAATTTGTGGCATTTCAAGGTTCACTATTTACCTTTTGCGTTTGTGTTGAATGTTTTATAACTTCTCTGCTGATCTACTGGCTTGCAACCAGGGCAGAGTAGCCAACAATGCTGTAGATTCTTCCCTGTAAATTCTCTGGCTGGGGGAGTCAGCACCACCCCAAGACCAAGACTGTGTGCTGTCTGCAGTGGTGTCTGTGCTTGGTCTGCTTATACTTGGCTCCACATCCTTCCATGCCTGATTGAAACAGACCTTTTCTGGAGATCTTCAAAATTATCTTCTGCTGGAAATTTGTTACACTAACAATATTCATGGATTCTGTCAGTCCAAAACTAATTCAGAGGCTAGATTTGTTGTGTGTCTGAGGGTTATGGAAAGAGCTTAGAAAAAGTCGTGTGTTCTCCACCCCTCCTCCCCCCCCCCCCCATGAAATTAAAGCCGTCTATAGTTATATGAATAAAATGCTTCAAATCACTATTGATTAGAGTAATGCAACTTAAAATAACTCTGAGGTAGCTCTTCACACATCTCAGATTGGCAGATGACAGAAAAAGATAATGATAAATGTTGGAGGAATGTGGGAAAACTGGGACACTAATGCATTGTTGGTACAGTTGTGTACTGATCCAACTTTTCTGGAGAGCGATTTGGAACTATGCTCAGAGCTCTAAAATTGTGCAGATCCTTTGATCCATCAATGCCACTAATGGGTCTGTATCCTATGAAAATCATAAAGGAGTGAAAAGGACTCATGTATGCAAAAATGTTTGTAACACCTATTTTTGTGGTGGCAAAGAATTAAAAAATGAATAGATGCCCATCAATTTGGGAATGACTGAATAAGTTATGGTGCTTGAAAGTAATGGAATATTATTGTTCTATAAAAATTGATGAACAAGTTGCTTTTAGAAAGGTCTGCGATTTACATGAACTGCTACTCAGCAAATCAAAGAGAACCATGAATATGTGAATACTTCCAACTATGATGACTTGGTTCTTCTCAGCCTGATCTAAGGCAATCCAAATAAACATTGGATAGAAAATGTCATCTACATCCAGAAAGAAAACTCAGGAGATTGAATGTAAATCAACACATGCTATGTTCACTTTTTTCTTGTTTTTTTTTTCCTTCTGTCATAGTTTTTCCTTTTTGTCCTGACTTTTCTCTCTCAATATGATTTACAAAAATGTGTATTTAAAATTTAATGTACATATTAAACAATAAAATACATAAATGGGAAAAAGATGTAAAGAAATAATGAAATTTTTCTTAATCATTTGACTTGACTTGAAGGATTATACAATGTAAGCCTATTAAGATCATCTATTCCAAAACCCTATTCTATCCATAAAACAACTAAGGCCTCTAAAATTGAAGTAGCTTGCCTGAGGTTACACAAGTAGAAAATAAGAAATTGTGATTCAAACTTGGCATCTCTAAGTCAGCCTCTCTATATTTTCTTAACTATACTGCCTATAAATATCTGATGGAAAATTCAATTCTTTAATTTCCTTTAAGATACATATAAATAAAACAGAACAATTTTGTTTTTTTTAAATAAAAAAGACATAAAAGATCAAGTAAGTAACATTTGAAAATACTTTGCTTTCTTAGAATATGAAATAGGAATAAGACAAAGGGGATATAGAAATCTTTATCATTTCGATATCTTTCATAGGTAAATAAAAATTCACATATCCTAATTGGGGATAGTGAGAAATGAGCTTAACTTAAACCCAGAGTCAAATTTGGCTTAAAAGTATAAGATATGAATTGATCTAGTCAGTATATAACTTCTCTGTCCTGCATATAAGTATAATTTTTCAGAAATTCAACTGCAGGATATTACATTATATATCTATCCTTATTAAACTTCATATTCTTCTTTATCCATCACTTTGGCCTACTATGTTTCCATCTCTCATACAATATGTTATTGATTTAATTTCATTAAACATGTGATGAACAGGCTATTTGTTATTGAGGCAAGTCGACAAAAATATTGAAAAGAAAATAATAAGGCTGTGGTAACTGAGTTCAACACTTATGTTAATCTAAATATTTGATGTGATTGTTTTAGAGGCTGATACAATTTTCTAAGGATGAGATTTTCCAGCAGGGATTATCAAAACTGTTTTCTTGGGGGGAGGAGTAAAATGGCAGAAAGAAGGAAGCTATTAACAGGCAAGTGGAAAGACCAAGTTATCAGCAATGGAGGAAAAAAGAAAATTACTATTTCAAAGTAAAAAAAAAAATTAAAAAGGAAGGTAATAACGTTTCTTATATAAAAGATATAAAATGTATATGTTCTACATGCACAAATCACATATATGTATATATGTGAACATGCACTACTATTAATATGGTTATACACATATAGTTACAAATTATGTGTCTTTTAAAGCTTAATGAGGCTGCTAGATAGTTCAGTGGATAGAGTACCAGACCTGGAGTCAGGAAGATGAGTCTTCCTGAATTCAAATATGATCTTAGGCACTTACTAGTTGTATGACCATGTGCAAGTCACTTAATCTTGTTTGCCTCAGTTTCCCATTTATCTGTAAAATGAACTTGAGTGGGAAATAGCAAACAATTCCAATATCTTGGCCAAGGAAATTCAAAATGGGTTTCACAAAGAATAGGTCATAACTGAAAATGATTCAACAAAACTAAGTCTTAATGTAGATTTAAGATTTAGTGGTTTTATACTTCTCAAAGATTTTTGAAATACCCTTTATATTTTTCACAAATTGCTTTAGATATAATTTTAGGCATGGGAAGATGATTTATTTTCTCCCAATGGAAACCTCCAACAGCAGACTAATAAAATATAGGCCAAATAAAAATCGAATCATAAAGGCCTTTTTCAGAATATCTATTTGCAATGTCATATGTCTTAAGATACTCTAATGTCTTAGATTCAAATATCATCTATTTTACCCTTCTCTTTTTACCTATGAGAAAATTGAGGTTTAGGAGATATTAAGTGAATGCTCCAAGGTCATAAAGTAAATAGAATATTCAGGATTCAAGCCAACCCTTAATTATCAAATGTTGTATTCTCTCTACATTAGTACACATAAACATCAGAATAAAACACTATTTTTCTTTTTGTTAAATTTTATATTTAATGTGAGTATGTAATCACTACTTTTGATCTGGGTGTGTATTTTACTTAGATCTCTCAGATGAAAAACTAATTTAGTTGGTTTCACTTTTTCCATTACCCATGAGTAATTTCTAATATGTAAAGACACTGATATCCATAAGCATTTTACCTATATATGAAGTTCATATATAGAATATATTAATTCCATAAGTTACCATTCATCCTATTCACATAGAAAGACATTATACCTGAAAGATTTTCCATTTTGTAACACTGACACATTTTATTTAATAAATCTTTAGATTTAGTGTTTTCTTTTACTCTTCCAATATTAATACATGATGTAACTAGTTATCAACATTCTTATATTAAACTCATATGAATACATGGTACTATAATAAAAGTTTTGAAGAAAATTTGAAAACATCCTTTCTAATTTTTGATATGAAAATTATAGCCTTATGAACAAATGCCTTAAAGGAGATTCAGACTAACTATTCAAATACTGAATAACAACAATAAAATAACATTTATATAGACCTTATTATGTGCCAAGTACTGTGCTAAGAACTTTACAATTATTATATTGTTTGATCCTCACAACAACCCTGAGACACAGGCATTTTCATCCCTATTTTACAGATGAGGAAATTGAGAAAAACAGAGTTTGTGATTTGCCCAATATATAAAATAAGAGTCTGGGACTAAATTCAAAATCAGACCTTCCTGATACCAGTCTAGTCACTGCCCCAAAGGAATGATTACTCCTACTGTATATGGATATTGAGAGATCAGAAAGAGAATTAATCGTGATTGTTGCTTGGAGACTCTTGGACTTTGATGAACTTGGGTTCCTTCCAAGTTTGGGGTAACTATTATCTTTTGCATATTCTTGATCTGTTTTTCTTTATGCTCTTATTCTATGTCACTTATGTTTTGGTTCATTGATTCCTAAACTTTGAAATATGAACATCCTGAAATCTCATGTGCTTATTTAGGAAAATTCCTTCCTCTATTACTTATTCTCCCTTTCAAAGATTTACTGTGGGGACTTGACTCAGCTACCCCTCTTCCTCTTCTGTGTGACCTGTGTTGTCTTTTGTCTTCACCAATGTGTACAATTTATACACCTTCCATACATCTGTAGAATGACATAAGAAGGCCTACATTGCCCTATCCCCTCCACCATGGGCACCTAAATGTCCATCCTATTCCCATATATTCTTATTGTATGTCTTGCTTATTTCTTTTTTTCTTTTACCTTTTATTCCCCAGAGAAGTTTTGGGTCCATGAATTCATATTATGTTCCCTCTCCTACCTCTCCATTCTGTGCTCCTATTATCTTCTTCTTTTTTTTTTTTTCAGAGAGATCACTATAATTTTAGGGAAATAGACTTTGCCCAAGACTATTTTTACAGATTGTAAATTTTAAAAATATTTGTTTACATTGGTATCAAAGACTATCAGACATTTCAGTCATCTGTAGCTGCTAAATTCTTGTAATTTTTTATTGAAAAAGAATATAGTATGTGTGTATGTGTGTGTGTGTGTGTATGTGTATTTGATTAAACAGATTCTTTGTCACTGCTTCACTCAGTTCCTTTTCTATTTCAGGAAGTAGAGCCATTGGGAATAGCGATGGTATTAAAGAGATGGTATAAAACTAAAATTAGGGTCTGGCTATAAGTCTGATAAAAATTGAACTAAAAGTCAGTAAGTTCTAGTAAATGAAAGAATAATTAAAAAGAAGACTGCAAAGGACAGAAATAATTGTAGTCTCAGCATGTATTTGATATTTTGTGCATGTTAACACAAAGGAAGCAATTCATGGTCAATAGCTGAGAGAGCTGCAGAGGGCTAAACTATAAACAGTGAATGTAAATAGTTGAAGTCTCTGAATACAGCACATTAGTTGAGGCACAATCGAAGAAAAATAACTAGTAGCTCTCCTTTTTAAGAGAGAGGAATATTACTCCAAGTAACCCCAAGTAGATAGTGGAGGGTGCTGAAAGAGGTGACAGGATTGGGATCCTCCTTTACTGGGGAGAGGCTTACTAACCATAACATATGGTGGATGTCAGATAGCTCATTAGTTAATTAAGATAGAGGGAGAAGTGAAAACCAACTGAAGGGGGAAGATATATTGGCAGGGTTAAGATATATTGGGCAGGAGGAAGATGAGATGGAAGAGTCTGAGGAGAAGCTTGGGAGAGCAAGATTTAAAGGGAAGTAGACTAAATAATTTGTTTATACAGTTGACATTTCTAAAATACATTAGTAGCTTTTGCTGCATTGGAATTGTGAATAACCCCTCCACTCTGGTTATATGTGTCCCCCTATGATCGAAGTTAATTGTCCGGGAAGTTGTATTCTCTTTGTGTGTTGTCTCTATGGGAATATGTTTCTGTGTGTATTTCTCTATGTGAATCCTATAAATATCTACATTTTATATATATATATATATATGTATATACATATAAATATAAATATAAATATAAATATAAATATAAATATAATATATATATATATATATATATATATATATATATATATATATATATATATATATATATATATATATATAAATTGTGTATGTGTGTTTGCAAGTAGGAGAGTGGCCACAAGATTTGTAGGGGAAATGTTGTAATTTTTTTTTTTTTATTACATGACATTTAATTAAATACTTTTATTTTAAACTGTGTGTTCTAGTTGACTAATAAATGTTTTACAGCAATGAGAGCTCAAGAACTATAGTTTAAAGACTATTTTGGACAACAAAATACCTAGAAGTTGGGGTAACATTCTGAAGTAGGGTACATGGAAGACGAAAGCCCTAAGTAAAAGATTAAGTGCAGGTTTTATTTTTATCATGCATTTATAGAAAATGTGAAAATACCATTATTTGAGACTGAAATAGTTAAAATGTACATTTGAAGATTCAGTCTATATGCATAAAAATGTATGATTGGTTATATTAACCTATTGACTCACTAAGTCTTTTAATACTTGATCTTATTTCTCATATTGACTGATAAAAATTATATCACTATTGATCCTTGGCTTGCCAGACCTACTAAACTTTTATTGCTTCCTATGCCCATCCATGCATGACAGCATTTTATTTATTACTTGGCTGGTTCTCAGTTGAGACTCTTTTCCTTATCTAATAATTCATTTAAATCTTCACAACACCCCCTCACTACCCTCAGTGTAAGTGTGTATAAACTTGCTAAAATCTCACTCAAAACACCTCTCCTTGTCTATTTTGCTTGGCTCTTTAATTTTTCCTCATAACTCTTGAGCATTTCAGTTGAACATTTTACACTTTGCATTTTGTGTTGTGTGATTGTTTTAGAATTGTGTGTCTAGAATATTTACCATGTGTAGCTATTTTTTAAGCTATTGAGGGAATTCTCTTGTGGTATCTGTCATATTTTTTTCCTATGTGTAAGTGGTAAGCAATTACTGAGCTACATTTTTCTAAAGTATAATAAATGAGGCAGAAGATCTCAAGATTAAAATGAGCAAAAGACACTTAAACTCAAACCTGGGCTATGCTCACTAATCTTATTTGGAAAAGTGATAAATTATTAAAAAACATAACCTTCAAAATTAAAGTGTAATATGGCTTCATATTATAATAGATGTGGATTCTGCATCTAGTTTAATGTAAAGAGAAAGGGATTTGTAACCTTTGAATTTGGGTTTCTATCCTGCCTTCATTATTTACTGCCTGCGAGACCTTAGGCAACTCATGTCATCATTTGTTTTACCTCTTATAAAAGCATTCAATTCTAAATCTATTAAATTTATCTGTGATTACTTAAATTACAAGTGCCTTATTAAGAAATATATCTTCTGCAAATTCCACAGATTATCTCACTAAATTCCACAGATTATCTCACTAATGTATCACCCACAATTCTTCCCTTGAGTCAATTTTATTAAATCAACATTAAGCATTCCTACCTTCCAGCCTGCCTTCTATTTAGGATACCCTCTTTCCATACCTATTTCTTCATGGTTCTGAATCCTTAGAACACTTATTTGTAAGTACTTGGTATTCTCTTTCATTGTAGCTTTTCATTTTTGCATATATGTTCTACCTCCTCAATACATTGTGGTCACTTATCACTTAAAATGCACCTGAATATTAATGATTAGATATAATGCAAGGTATTAAAATTACTCTTATAGCATATGGATTTTATTTTGATTATAAGGGTGATGACATTATAGTATAATTTTTAAGGATCTTATAAATTATGGGTTTATTATATAATTTGGCTATTCATATGAACTAGAATTTCAGTGGGTGAAATAACTTATTTGCTTTCATTCCTGAATACTACAACTCACAGCTATTGAACTGAACAATAAATTTTAATTTTAAATTCTGATCCCTACATTTTAGAAAAGACTCCCTAATATTATGATTATTATAAAATAACCAAACAAGAAAAAATATATGTGTGTATATATATGTATGTGTGTGTGTGTGTGTGTGTGTGTGTGTGTGTGTGTGTGTGTGTGTGATTTATTTTACTGCTGACTCATTCTCCTCTATTGCCTACTCTCTGTCCCTATATAGACCCATAGTTACATTAAAGCAATGCAGGAAATGATTGAATCATTGTCATACTTTTGTCAACAAAGGGTGAAAAAGTTCCTTAGAGGGAATTAATCTTCTGTTCTTTTCTCATTACCACTCTGTCTGTAAGCAAAGAAACTCTTAAGTGAGAGGTCAGAATAGAGAGTAATTCTATGAAAAACTCTGAGATCTTCATATTAAGAAAATAGGAATCATATTCTCTCATGATTACTTATTAAAATAAAATTTGAGTAAGATAACTGGGATGACAATTTTGCTCTGAAATCATGTAAGAAAAGTTTTTAATAAACTATGTATTTCAGATATCTTGAATATGAGCATTTTAACTTCAAAGTAGTGATTGGTACAATTGGAAAGGAATTAGACCTTGGATTTCATTGGTATAGAGACATACCTGAAAAAGGAAACATTAAATAATGCAAGTTGCTATCTTTTCTGAGTCTTAGAATATCATCTAGAATATGGTGAGAGTTTTGAGGATAGTACAGAATACTCCCAATGGTAGCCAGCACTGTTTAAAAGGCCATTGGAAAATACTTAACAAAATAAAAATAAAATTCAATATAGATTATGTAAATTTGTGGTTTTCAAAAGTCAAAGGACCTTGCAGTGATGCAGAGAACCATCTATATCCCAGAGAGAGAACCATGGGAACAGAGGATTGGAACACAACATAGCATTCTCACTCTCTCTCTTGTTATTTGCCTGCATTTTTTCTCAGTTTTTCTTTTTCTTCCTTCTTGATCTTCTTGTGCAACAAGATAACTGTATAAATATGTATACTCATATTGGATCTAACATGTATTTCAACATATTTAACATGTATTGGACTACCTGTCAGCTAGGGGAGGAGGTGGGGGGGAAGAAAGAGAAAATTTGCAACAAAAGATTATGCAAGGGTCAAAGTTGGAAAAAAAATCCCCTGCATATGCTTTGTAAATAAAAAGCTTTAATAAAGTCCTTTAAAAATATAATGTGCTTCTATGCAGGTGATAGCGATTTAATGAAAATCATTCAAATTTATAAAGTACTTCAAGCCAAGCTGGAAAGATTTTGAGTAAAAACCTCATCAAACATTTTATCTATCATTCAATCAAGAGTCCAGCTAAGTTTAGAGAGGGTTATCACTAGAAAGTTGTCCAGTGAATGATTAATATTTTTGGCCACAGAAACTCATGTGGAGATATTATCAATGGTATTATATCTTTCACACACATATAATTTAGAGCTGGAAGGAAACTTAGGAATTATCTAATATAACCCCTTCTTTATACAGATGAGGAAACTAAGGCTAGAGATTGAGATAGCTTGTTGAAGGTCATACAGAGAACATATCACACAAGATTTAAATATATATATCCTTAGACTCCCAACCCAACATTTTTACAGTATAATTTTGCACATTGTTGAAACCATGCATAATATGAAGAAATTTAACTGATATGCTCTAGATTGGAAGTCTAACCTGAAAGGCGGTTATAAATTAATCATCAACTTGATTTTAAATGGAAAGAATGAATTCACCTATTGACTTCAATGTAAATACTTGAAAAATAATAGATTCAGGAGAAGATTCAAAGTATATTGCAAAATATAGGTGGGAAAATTAATAAAAATGGAAGATAGTGTTAAAAATAGACATTTCTCCGAAGTCTGTAAATCCACTAAGAACATCAATTATCTTTACTTGGCAAAGGCAAGGTAATAACAATAAAATGCATATCGGCACCAACTGTGATGTGAAATTTAAGGCTCTAAAACTCCATTAAAATCAGGCTGGTAATGATGTACCATATGCACTGATCTAAGTTGCCTGAGGATCTCCAACCTGTAGCTCCTTTTCTTCTGTCACATCACCTTGTTTATTAGGATGAGTTGTGAAATTTTGTTTAAACATTCAGTAGCTTAGAGATGGCATAAAGCCTGACTCTTTTTAGGACATATATTTGTTCTTTTCTACCCTGATGATTTATAACATTTATTTGCTTCCATTTTCCATGCTTGCTTATTTCTTAAGAAAGTCATAAATGTGACAAATAAAGCTATTTCCATACACGGTAAAACAAATTAGGCATGCAGACCTCCAAATTATGTATCTATCCTGGAGAGGGAACAGACATCATCAGATGATTATGGAAGCTTATTAATCAACTAGCTGATTAGGAATCCTAGACAAGGGCTCCATATTTCAGCACCATCTTCCAATTCATCCTGTTTCTTTACACTTCTTCACTGTTCACCTTTATAAATAATTCAGTGCCTATTTTCTTCTCATACACTTACATAAGTTTCATTATCACCCCTGAAAGTTGTGATGACATACTAGATAGAGGTTACCTAAGTCTTTTTAGTTATAGCAGAGCTTTTTCAATTTAGGTCAGAAGGAAGTTTTTGTAAATAAATTGTGTTTGAGATAAATAAAATAACTTTTGTTTCCTATGTGAATGTTTCCTTCACTGTTCTGATTATGTTATATTTTCCTTTTGATGCTGAATACTTTGTTTTTAATCCATATGTTGCCTGTCCTATTGGCCCAGCATGAGAATACTCACTATGTCTAAAGTAGCTTTATAATTTAACATAGAACTTGTAAGAATACTTCTAGCCACATATATTAACTTATCTCCTATGTTGTGAATCTATCATCCTTGGGAATTGATATAGAAAATAAATTTTTAAAGAAGTGAGATCCACAGTTTTATTTTTGAATTCATTTAGTAAAGCTCTTTGGATTTGTTATAGTATAATATAGCACAATATGGTTTACTTTAGTGTATAACAGTACCATGAAAATGAGATACATTCTTTCCCCCCTGCCCCCCTGAGACTGGGGTTAAGTGACTTGCTCAGAGTCACACAGCTAGAAAGTGTTAAGTGTCTGAGACCAGATTTGAATTCAGGTCCTCCTGAATTCAAGCCTGGTGCTCTATCCACTGCGCCACCTAGCTGCCCCCCCCCCCATTCTTTTATTTAAAAGAAAATATCATGCCATATATAACTATCATAATTTATTTCATGAGTCAATAAGTCCATACACATTTATTAAGTGCTTATTATGTACTAAGTACTGCATTAAGCAGTGGAGTAAACATGAAAAAAGAGAAAAGAAACACTTAGGAACTCTCTTTTTAGTAAGAGAAGACAAAACACAAAAATTTAAAGAGCCAGAGATTTTCCAAACTAGTCCAGCCTGATGAGAGATATTTTACTTCTTTTAGCTATGACTTTTCTTATAATGTGTAGAAAGGTGTATTTTGTTGCTTTGGATTCTGGCACTACACATTTGTTCTTTTTTGTGAATGTAAATAAACAGATTTTGCTTGTGAGAAAATGAATACATCAATATACACCTTAATAATTAATTGCCTAGCATTTCAATCATAGAAGTGATTTACCCTAATATATGAATAAGAGAACAGAAAGCCCCAAGCAAAAGCAAAACTATTTACTGCACACTAATTATATAAACTTTCTAAGTGTCTGGGATATGCTCAACCTGGAACATTCCTTGGTATTTCTAGACCCATTCTCCCACTGATGAATTCATCTTGGGACTTCCATTTTGGTAAGAGATCCAAGTCAGTCAATTTTCATTCCTCTCCTGGCTCTACTTCCATCTTTCTGGATTTTGAGACCATGCCCCTGAATATTGTAACTCTTTCCCCTTCTATCCACCTCCCTTTTGTATGTTTTCCCTTGTGTACAAGGTAGACATTGTTCTTTTGTTATTGTTTATATTTGTATCCTCAGTGATTAGCACACTGTCTGGTACATAGTAAGTGCTTAATAACTGCTTGTTGCCTTTCCTTGCCTTTAGAATTTGAAAATGGGCTCAGCAGATCTAAATGTTAATTCAGATTATGAATAAATTTAATGGTGTCTCTCTATGTTTTTCTGTAAAACATATTACGAGCTAATAGCAATCTATGCCCCTGGATTGTGGAATAATTTCTGAAAGCTCAGTCAAGATTATGAGAACAAAGTCCAATCTTTATGAGGACAAGAGCAATGAGTAAGCCAAGGACTGAATCAGATACCTTCTCTTCCTTTGTCCCCTCAGTTACAATGTCCAAGATTTCAAAACATAATTCTAGAACAAAGGTAACAAATAATACCCCACTTTCTCATAAGTATCCACATTAGGATCCAGAACAGAAAGAAAAATTTATTGACACAAACTAGAGATCAAATTTTACTTATAAATTTTACTTATAAATAGGGAAAATTAGAAAGCCATCTAGGAAGCTAATTACTCTCCCTTTCCATCTGTTTATGAACTGTATTCATATGACAGAGACTAGATCTCCAACTTCCTCTGCTCACAGCCCACCTCAGCCTTTGTCTGTTATGAGAAAGTATTTAAATTTTGGTAAATGAGATTTCTTTTAATAGTCCAGATATACTGATTTATCAAAGAAATTAATTATTTGAAAAGACAATTGCAATAAGTTTAGAAATTAGAATGGGTAAGTGAATGTACCAATTTTCTTTTTCAGTTCAAGAAAACAAGATTCAAACTTAGAAAATATCTTTCTATCTTTCTACTAATGTTGATTTATGCTTTACCAACTCATTGGGATGCAGGAAATAGATTGAATTTTATAAAGTTTTCAGAAAAAAAGAATAAAAATGAGAAAAGATACAACATGCAAGTAAATCAAGTCCAAATTGAATAATTTAAACAATTTGTTGATAATAAAAATAGGATATGGATAGAAAAAAGTATATTGACAATAATTTTGGTAATTCAACAAAAACATTTGATATAAATTAATTGCTATAGCAACTCTGAGAATAATATACATATTCAGTGAGAAAATTATTTTTCAGCTTTTCACAAGAAATATTTTGTTGTAAATTATATCTTATCACATAATTAATTCAATGATATAACTATCAATAGACTTACATTTACTGATTATAAACAAACTTTTAATTGGATAGATTGAAATATCACTTTACAGGCTATCTTCCAACAAGATGTCTTTTATGTATATATCAAAGTTCTATGATTCCTGAAAGACATGAAAACAGAGCTAAATTCTCCAGAAACTCTCTTATTAGTAGTTCTAGGCAAGATGTATATGATTGAGATGGATGCTTGCCAGAAATATTCATCACTATCAAAGAGCAGATTTAGCACAGAGATTAATTTGAAGATATATTCTGCAAAAATAGTGAGGTTCTCTAGCTGTTTCTATTTGCTTATAACAGTATATGGAAAATTAAGTTCAAGAATATTGTAATAGCTCATGAATAAGATTTGTAACTACTGTAAAGGTTTGATCTAGTAATTCAAACAGAACAAACCAAGCATGAGAAAAGATTATTGTTCAAATTATGACATTGAAATTCAGTATAATGCAACTCCATGATTAAAAAGGAAGATGGACCTGTCATGTAATGAATGCTGGGAATAAATGATGGACAAACTGTGTACCTTGCTAGTATGGTTAAAGTGTCAAGAAAAATCACACAATATCTTTAGCTTGTGGATTGTGTGTCCCACTTTTATTAAAACAAGGAAGAATGTACATACATCACACTGGTTGGGCAGGCATGAATGGGTTGAGATTTGAGTTTGGAAAAAAACAACACACATATTGATGATACTACAGAAAATCTCAGAAATAATGAAATAATATCAATAATCTAGTCACAGAGTGGCATAACATTTAAGTGCTTAGATGGAAAGCTGACTTTCAAAACCATATAGAAGTTCAAAACAAAATTTGTGTGTAATTTTAATATAATCCTTTTATATCTGGATAGACTAACTGAAATACTAAAAATGGAGAATTTTAGATTTGAACAAAATGTTAGAAAAATTAGATAAGACAGATGTTTAGTGAGTATTAAAAGTGAATATAAAAACCATACCTATGATTCAACATTATTTTAAATAACAAAGAAATGTAGAAATGTTACATGTCCTCTAGAAATTATTACATAATAGATTTATAACTCATAAAAATAGAAACAAGACAACAATATCATAAAGAATAAGTAGATCATAACACAGCAAACAAATTAAAATAATACTTATAATTAAGAGAATGATAATGCAAGATAAAATTAGAGATACAATTACAATAATATTTAGTGGAAACTTTATGTAATGAACATATTTATTAAGAAAAGATAAAAAAGACAACAAATTTAATTTGTAACTTAAAAATGAGAGTCAATAATGTAGTAATCCCAAAATATTTTCAAAATAAATTATAAAATTGAAGGAGAAAATAAAAATAAAAGATTATTGAGTTCATAAATGAAGCATAGTTCATTTTACAAAGGGGATATTCTAATATGGAAATAACAAGTTCAATAAAAGTAGTAAGAGTATGGCAAACTATAAACAGACAGACACACACACACACAGAAATACACAGAGACACAGAAACACAGGGAGACACACAGAGAACGAGATGCATACAGAAAGAAAGAGAAATAGACACACAGAGAGACTAATAGGCAGAGAGAAAGAGTAAAAGAATCTGAGATAGAAGTACAGAGATGCAGAGAAAGAGAGATAGAGATGGGAAGAGGAGGGACACTAAGTTTCCAAAATAAATGGGAAAAGTGAAAACACAATGCATGAAGATTAGTAAGGAAATTAGTGTTTAAAAGCAGCTAGCATGAAATAATTCAAAAACAAAAGAAAAATCAAGAACAACAAACAATAAACCCTAAGAACTAAATATCTGTATTGTACTCTTCTTTCTGAAAACATAATTTCGAAGAATTCTTATCTTTCCGCAGCTTCTTTCAAGGTGACGTTTATTGTCAACTTCTTATAGGAAGCTTTTCCTGATCACCATATATGTTAATGTGATCATCTGTTTCAAATAACCATGAATATGTTTGTTTATATGTTGAGTTTGTCCATGAAGCCAGGAAAGTTTTTCATTTTAACTTTTGTAAGTTGGTGAAAATCAGTTTTACTGATATGATCCCATCTTCTAGGGCTTCTTAAATTTTTCCCACTTGTGACCCTTTTTCACCTGAGAAATTTTTATGTAATGCTGGGCATATAAGTACATAATGGGTATACAAATAAAACACTTACTGATAATAAATGATAATTTTGTGACCTCCACATTCAGTCATAAGACTCTATATGACATCAAGAATCAAGTTTAGGGAGGTAGTTTGTAGAGTATAGATATACTAAGGTTGAATGGATCCAAAGATTGGGAATATCTTCTCTCTCTACATCCTTGCTGTGTTACAGTGTGACTTAAATTTTCTGGATCCTGGCCTTCATGATTTCAATAGATAATAGCCCAATGTTCTGTTTCATGGCAGATGGGAAATTCTCTTACTAGTTTTATTTTGGCTCTTTGTCTTAAAATCTCAATAAATCTGAAAGTTGGATTAGAGACCTTAGATCAGAAGGTTCATCCTACTTCTATATCCCAATCACTAGTCAATTTATGGTACTTGGGACATTAGATGGGAACTTACATATGCCATGATTCACTGGCATCTGTTCACCTCCTGTGCCAGCCATCTCTGTGTGGAAATATCACATGGGACATATGAACAACTTTCTCCCTTTTTGCCTTTCATTGTCACAACATAGTGCCTGACACAAATATTGTGTTTAGCTAATGCTGGTTGTATAGATTTAGAATAGTTAAATGTTTACAAAATATGTCATACCAGTTAAACAAAATAATGAGAATTATACACAATTATATTTTATTAAGAGGAATCAACTTTATATAAATTCCAAAATGTCTACTAAATTAATTGTTGCCCAAAATACAGGAAAAGGCATTTTATACCTTTAACATGAGGACATGATAGTGATATATAAATAAATGAAGTGTAAAGCAGATAAATAGATATATAAACCAACATCACAGAATCATAGACTCAAAGCTAGAAGATGCATTAGGAATGATTTTTTTTTCAACCTTTAATTTTGCATATGCGGTATAGTGATTCAAAGACATTTAATCACTTGCCAAGATTACATAGATAGTAAGTAGCATATTCTGGATTTGAATCAATTCCTCTTATTCTAGTTATATTTTTCTTTCTACTATTCTACATTACTTTTTTTAAGCTGATAGGTAATATAAAATGTTTAAATTATGTATTAGCATAGAAATTGCATAAACATAAGAAAACATTTTTATGTCTAAATTGATTCATACTTCCCCTATAGGAATGATTAAAAATAGAAAAATATAAATAACAAAAAGTAATATCAATAGTTGCAGAAAAAGTTACATGTACAACACTTGTTACAATTATTTTGAAACAGAAATTGAAGAAACATTCCAAAAACAAGAGCCAACATTATTTGTAGATTTAAAAAATTGCAAGATTGGGGCATCTAGGTAGTACAGTGGATAGAGTACCAGCTCTGAAGTCAGGAGGACCTGAGTTCAAACTTTGTTTCAGACATTAACACTTCCTAGCTGTGTGACCCTGGGCAAGTCATTTAATCCCAATTGCCTCAGGGGAAAAAATTGAAACTTCAGAGAAGTGATGAAGATGGAAAAAATACTCTCTTGAAGAGAGTGATCACTATTGTTGATATGATGAATTGCTTAGAAAAGTCTAGATAATTTTTAATAAAAGGATCATGATAATTACTGGTTTCAGTGAAGTTAACATTAAAATAAAATTATCATTAGTATCCTTTATACACTTAAATGTAATGATGCAAATTGAAGAAAACACTTTCAAGAATATTAAGAAAAATAGATACAATTAGGAATTATAGCTTTATCAGATATGAAATTATTTTGCAAAGTAGCAATTCCTTGAACTCTCTGGAATTTAATAAAAATGGAAAAGAGGATCAGAATATTAGATCAAATAAGCAAGTTACTGAAATAGCATGTAGAGAAATACAGAAAATCAAGAATATCTAGAAAACATGGAAGGAGTATATAAAAGATTCTGGAAAAAAATATCCAAAACTTAAATTCATTTTGGTCAAAAATAATTTTATATCATTTTATGGCACATACCATACAGTATTCCAATTGTTTACAAATTAAAATTTCTCAGTGATATATAAGTTACAAAATGTGAGATAAAATAGATCATATTGGTAATAGAATATGGATAAAAAGACCACAGCAAAATTAATTAATAAAGATAGAAAATATGAGAACAAATTATGTGAATTAGAAAATATATGTATTTGCACTAAACATCTTTGATAAAGTTTGATATGTAAATTACATAGATAATTATAAACATCATAACATTAAAATGTATCATCCACTTCAATTGGCTTTTCCAAGGATAAAGAGGCACAATTTTACAAAAAAAGTGAAGATTACCCGCAAGTATTTGATATAATATTTGAAAGCATCAATAGTTAGTGAAATATAAATTTAAAAAATACTATGAGGCATCATCTCACATATATCAAATTGGCAAATTTTAGACAATTCAGTACTGGAGAAGATGTGGGAGTTATACACGTTTATCCATTGCTTAAAAAGATTTTTGGGGAAAATTAGAGTTATGTGGGGATAATTAGTAATTTGTTTATATCTATACTTATACAATAGACAATCTGTAATAAGTTACAATTATGAAAAAAATTAATGAATCATGCCATGATTGTCTAAACATGCACAGAAAAGAACTATATATATATATATATATATATACATATATATATATATACACACATATATAGTGTACCTATACAAAGCAATGTGTAATAAGTCACAACAATTATGAAAAAATATATATACATACATATATATATATATATATATATATATATATATATATATATATAATATGTATTTTAACTAATTAATATAAATGAAGCTCTTTGTCTCCAAGAAGGTCAATGGCAGAAGCAAAGATCTTGTATATACATTAAATATATTTGTAGCAATTCTTTTTGTGGTTAGGAAAAAAAACAAACTGGAATCACCCAATGGATATTCATTAAGTAAATGGATGAATGTAAATAGGTAGTATTTGGCCATAAGTAATGAGAATAACAAATTTAGAGAAACTTGGGAAGATATATGAAGTAAGAAAGAACTATATATATGGTATATTGGTATGTAGGGTATCTTCAGTGAAGTCCAGTACCTCTGGTGCTAGGGCTGCCAAGCCATTTCATAGCAGGTGTCTCCCTAAGTCATCTAACTTTCACCTGCAACTCAAAAAAGCTATAGCAGACACAGCAGCTACACTGTGGCAAACCATTTTGGCAGACTGACTACTAACTGGAAAGTAACTGAGGAATCTCAAATCTATTGGTGAGTTAGAAAGGTTAGTTAGAAAGCATGTGGAAACTTTCCCTAGTGGAACTGGAGGATGAGAATAATTTGTTCCACAACCATGAAGGCAGCTGAAGCAGAAGCAGACATTGTGGAGTGCTTAGAACTTAGTTAACTCTCTAAGACACCAAGGTCATCCACTGTATCTCGAATCATCATCAGCAATTTTGTCTCCGTTCTGTCATTGGAACATAAAGACCAAAATTGAGACCAAAGACTTCATGCTGTTCGGTCTCACTTAAATCCAACGTATGAATGAATGAAAAGATGTTACCCATGGGATTTTACCATTTTTACCTATCTCAAAGTCCTATGGTAACAGATAAATAACAAAGCAGCAGATGTAGCTACACAGTAGTCACAAACTTACAAATGAATGACCCAAGCCAAAAGGTTGTCTTCTTACTGTACTAAAGGAGCAGTGGTATTCAGTAGACTCCTGGGTATGTGAGCAAACTTTTATGGGCTACACTGCTCATCTCCTGGTGTGAGATAGGGGCTAAAATGTCTTAAATTGTCTTTATCTCACTCACCCAATTTACTGCAGCAAGTAGGAATACTATCCTGCTTTTGAAACAGAAAAAATATACAAAAGCCCTTTGCAAAGAAAATTCCCCTCATCAAAGGTACATGGGATGTCCACATACTTAGTACAAAATCCAGTAAACCTAAAAGAAAAACAGCGTTTGTTATGAGATGTCAGCAGGTATTGTTTCCAAATAGCAGCTGTTCAAATAATTTGTTCTTAAGTGTGATTTGGATATATGATTTCCTAGAGTGGCCACCATGAAGGGAGGCACAATCAAGATGCTATAGGTTTTGTAATAAAAATTAATCTACTAAGTAAATTTGATGTCTACCAAAAGAAATGAATGACATACTCATGATACTGTGATTGCCACTTGCAGGAAACTGTCATATCATTCTCATTAGTGCTAATGCTCCCACAATGATGTGCCCTGATGAAATCAAAGAAAACTTTAATGAAGACTTGGAAACTTTTATCAATAATGTATCAAAAAAGGACAAGTTTATAAATCTTATGTTCAGGTTACCAGACGTGACTGGAAGACCTTGCAGAAGAGGAGGAAACAAATAGAAACCTTTTAATCTGAAAAAAAGATCTGAGGGATGTAAACAGAGTAGAATTCAAAATTATTCAAGTTTTACTTGTTAACCAAAGAAGTTAAAAAGTTATTTGGCTATATTCATAGAGTTAGAGTTTCCCAAACTAGGAGATGTGATCTGTTGAACTTTGCTATGGTCATACTACAGATGGATAAATTCATCACACTATTTCAGATTTTATAATAGATGCAAAGAATCAATATTACATCTGATGATACTTATAACTTTGGAAATATATTTTAAAGGATTCAGGAGGATAAAAAAGGATAAACTGGACCTATTACCAAAAAATCTCTAGGGAAATTTGGCCTAAGAAACTTGGGAAGTAAATAATGTTGCTAGTTTAAGCTAGAGAAAATCATGAAACTGTTCTGAATGGGTCTACTACAAATTTATATAACCTCAACTAGACCCTCACTGTCTCCAGGCAATCATTTTATATATCTCAAATCAATTCACTATCTTATTTACTACAGCAGCTCTTCCAGATCTTTTAATCTCTTCTCAAAACTTTCCTAGTTCCTCTTCCCCATATCCTCACAGTTGAGAAACTTATCACATATTTTGTTGAAAAAAGAGACCATTCATTAAGACTTCTCTTTTCTCCCCTCTTCCTCATTTAATACCACCCACATACTCTCTACCATATTGTATCAACCTTGTTTCAGATAAAGAGTTAACCCTTCTCTTTGTCATAACAAATTCTTCTACAAATACAAATGATCTCATTCTGTCCCATCTTCTTCAGCAGATTGCTCCCTTAATTTCTCCTACTCTTTCTATATGTCTTCTACAAATATGCCCATGTGTCCTATAACCTCTGAGAACCTTATAATTCATCCCAACTGTTAGCCCTTATCTCTTCTTCTGCTTTTGTATAGATTCCTAAAGAGGACTGGCTGCAATAAATAGCTCAATTTTCTTTAAAAATCATCTTAATGTTCTTCTATGTGCTTTCTGACTTCAGCATTCAATCAAAACTGCATGCTTCAAAGTTAAGCAAATTTCTTAATTGCCTAATTTAATGGCCTTTTATCCTCATTTTCTTGAATTCTTTATAATCTTTGACACAACTATTTGGTCTTTTGGAGATCTCTTTCTTCCATTTCTCTTCCTAGTGGTCTGACCATTCCTTCTAAGTCACTTTTGGTAAACCTTAAGCCAGATTTCATCCATTAAGCATAGATGTACTGTAAAGTTCCTTCTTAGGCATTGTTCTCTTCTCTCTTTTTATTTCATTTGATTAACTCTTCAGCTCCTATTGATTCAAATATTATCTCTGTCTTGATTTTTCACAATTCTATTTATTGTGCTCTAAATTTTATGCTGATTTCCAGGCTCATATTTCTGTTTATTTAATATGTTAAGCTGTATTATGTACATATATATATATATATGTATATATATATATATGTATATATATATATATATATTTTTTTTTTTTTTCTGAAATAATTGGGATTAAGTGCCTTGCAGCTAGGAAGTGTTAAGTGTCTGAGATCAGATTTGAACTCAGGTCCTCCTGACTTCAGGGCTGGTGGTCTGTTCATTGCACCACTTACTTGTCCCATTCTATAGATATTCTAAACTCAAAAGTCCAAACATTGCTCATTTATATTCCCTCACCCCTCAAATCTTCCTCCTTTCTTCTCTCCTATTAGTATTGAGGACACCACATTTTTCCAGTTACCCAGGTTTATAATCTAAGTGTGACTCAACTCCATACTCTATCAACCCCTACCCTGTATCCAATTGGTTGCTAAGGCCTGTTTATTTTATTTTCATAACATTTCTTGCATTTGACCCTTTGCTTCTATGACACTGCTATTATTTTGATGCAGCACATTATTATTTCAAAACTGCACTATTGTTAACAGTCTGCTGCTTGGTCTCCCTGACACAAGTCTGTCCCCAACTCAGTCCATCCTTTATCAAATTATAAAAGTCATTCTTATAAGGATAGATCTGATGATGTCACCCCAAATGTTCATTAGACTTCAGTGGTTCCCTATAACTTATAGGATCAAATGCAATAACCACTGATGTTCAGAGCTCTTTATAACATATGCTCTTTCTACCTTTTCAGTCTTTTTGTATCTTATACCTTCCTTCCCAATCTCCACTACCCTGACATACACTGTATAATCCAAAGATGTTGAACTATTTCTTTTCCTGGAACAAAAAACTTTTGTATCCCAACTATGGATTTCTTTCTATTCACTACCCCACCAAGACATTTATAGAATGCTCTCTTTATTCAATTCCATCTCCAGGATTTCCTGGCTTCCTTAAAATCCCCAAAGGTGGTAAAATATGCTTTTTATTGAAAGATTATTTTATTTCCCTCACAATTCTGTCTTCCTTCTCATGATCATTTCTAAATTATTCTTTATATAACTTGCTTATACAAGTTATTTATGTTATGTTTTCTTCATTAAATTGTAAACTTCTTGAGAGCAGGAACTTTAAACTTTTTTTATATCTCCAACGCTGAGCATAGTTCCTGGCACATTGTACAATTTAAATAAATGCTTACTTACTAACCAAAAAATAAAAATACCAAAAAACAGAAACACAAATGATTCTGATATTAGAAAACACCCATCAATGTGACTACATAGAAAACCCACTGATGATTTAATTCTTTTAAAAATCACATTCACATAAGTTAGAAGCAAGGGCATGAAGTTGAGTATAAATGTAGAAGTGATAGAAATGTGACATTTTGTATAACACCTTGATGATGTTACATCTGGAATAACACAGTCATTTAAAAATATCAGGAATTGCAAACACGGAAAAAGCTTATACTTGCAGTGAATGCTAAGGATGACAAAAAGGACTTTTCAAGTCTATTGTGGGGAGAATTCTCAAAAGAAAAGTAGAAAAAGGCCATAAGAGATGATGGTAAATGTCCAGAAGGTAACCATCTTACTCTCAGAATACATATGGAGTATTTCATTTAGCTTTGGTTCTACAATTTAGAGAAGTCATTAATAAGATTTTTCTAGAAAACAACCAAAATGAAGACATATGGAAAAGCAGTATAATGCTGTTCCCTAATCCACCCCCACAATGTTTCTATCAAAGACCTAGAATATGTGTCAAAGCAATCTTGATCTGAAAATCTAAGGGGAAAAAATCACAGTGAATCATTTTAATCTAGCTCATATAGACATAAGGAGATAAACAGAGGGGTCTTTGAACACTAGTAAAGCAGTCAAGAGAAGAAAATGTGTTGTAGGAATTTCTAGCAGTAGGAAACTAAATAGGAATCTAGGGTTATACAATAGGAAAAAATAAAGTGATCCCTAACCCAATATGAATACCTCAATGCTGTGCAATGATAATGAACAAATATCATATGAAACCTCTGACACTTGTATGCCAGAGTTGAGTTATAGACCCAGTCTTTAAGGTGTTGTGTTTGTATTTAATGGTGAGTGAGTGAGTGAGTGTGTGTGTGTGTGTGTGTGTGTGTGTGTGTGTGTGTGTGTGTGTGTGTATCTGAAAGAGGCACTCTAGGGATAGGAAAGATGATAGGCCTGAACCTGTGTGCTAGGAAAAAGACCAAAAATAGTGAATAATAATTGCATAGTTCTGATTGTTAGATTAGAAGAACAGAGTCTTAGATTTAGCTCTAACCTGATCTGATGTGTATAACAGAAAAAAAAAAAAATAGGCCAAGAGTGGGACAAAGGGAGAGACTTGTAGAGATTTCCAGATAATTGATGTTGGCTGGGCATACCAAAACTCTTCTAGATCTCTAAGCAATAGCAAAGTCACAGTTGTGTTGTTCAGAATTAAATGTGAGTCAGGAACTTGTGAAATTCATAGCAGGAGGGCAGAGATCAGGAAATGTTGGAAGTACTGAAGGTATTCCAGTTCCCAGGCAGAGTGAGATTTTTAACAGCATTATACAGCTAGAGAAAGTATCAGCAAGATTCAAGAGAGTATAACACTGGTTCAAGGAAGGCCCAGAAGATTCCTTCAAGAATTATGTAGAGAATATTTCTAATGTAAAGTCTTGATTTATAAATCAATTCTAGAAAAATGCAAAACAATCCAAAAAAATGAATCCAACCATAAAAAGATATGATAATCACAGGATACCCAAGACGTAGTTCTAAAATAAAAGAATGGAAATTTTCCATGTGGAAAGTAAAATAAAAAACACAATTTGGCTAAAAGGAAAATTGGAATTCCTTAAATAAATAAAACAAGAGCTTATTAAAATAAAAAAAATATAAATGAAATGACAGCAATAAGAATAAAGAGTTGGAAGAGAAAATATGAGTTGAAGAGGAAAGGCATGGAAGGAAAGTTACTCCATTAGCACAAGAACAAAACCTTATCTAAGAACCAGATTCCCTTAAACATTTGAATGGACCAGATAAAAGTTAATGACTGACTGGAAGCAATTGAAGGAAAGAATTCAAGAAGTAAAGAGTCACTGTCAAGATAAAACAAAACAAAACAAAAAAAGATTTAGCATGAAAGTAGAGTGAGGAAAATAATAACAAAATTCATCTGGAAAATGAAAAAAAGGTCAAGCAACCTTAAAGAAAAAAAATGGGAAGAACTGGTTGTGCCAGATCTCAAACTATACTACAAAATAGTATTCATCAAAACAAGTTGGTGTTCATAAAGGAAGAGGAACTGATCAGTGAAAAAGGTTAGGTATGAGATAAACTCTGTGGTCTAGTGAAAAAGCTGGGCTGCTATAGTAAGAATTAAATATTTGATAGAAATCTCATTGAAAGTTAGAAAGTAATCTACACTATATATAGTGTAACATCTAATACTTTATAGGGTCATATACTCCAAATTGAAATATGATTTACTTATAAAGAATGATGTTATAAACAAATTAGAAGAGCATGGGGGAAAACACTACTTACTAGGGGCCTGGCACAAAGGAAGGTAAAAAAAAAAGGTTCTACTTCTAAATAACTCATAGACTAGTAGATACATTAATAATTTGTTGTTGGAGCTGTTAATTTGCCCAGCCCATTTATTTTATTTTTTTAAAATTAATTTTATAATTATAACATTTTTTGACAGTACATATGTATAGGTAATTTTTTATAGCATTATCCTTTGTACTCCTTCTGTTATGAATTTTTCCCCTCCTTCCCTCCACCCTCTCCCCTAGATGGCAGGCATTCTCATACATATTAAATATGTTATAGTATATCCTAGATACAATATATATGTGCAAAACCGAATTTTGTTGTTGTTGTTGCAAAGGAAGAATTGGATTCAGAAGATAAAAATAACCTGGGGAGAAAAACAACAAAAAAATGCTAACAGTTTACACTCATTTCCCAGTGTTCCTTCTCTGGGTGTAGCTGATTCTGTATCAATTGGAACTGGATTAGCTCTTCTCTATTTTGAAGATATCCACTTCCATCAGAACATATCCTAATATAGTATTGTTGTTGAAGTGTATAATGATCTCCTAGTTCTGCTCATTTCACTCAGCATCAGTTGATGTAAGTCTCTCCAAGCTTCTCTGTATTCATCCTGTTGGTCATTTCTAACAGAACAATAATATTCCATAACATTCATATACCATAATTTACCCAACCATTCTCCAATTGATGGGCATCCATTCATTTTCCAGTTTCTAGCCACTATGAAAAGGGCTGCCACAAACATTTTGGCACATACAGGTCCCTTTCCCTTCTTTAGTATTTCCTTGGGATATAAGCTCAGTACTAGCACTGTGGGATCAAAAAGTATGCACAGTTAGATAACTTTTTGGGCATAATTCCAGATTGTTCTCCAGAATGGTTGGATTCTTTCACAACTCCACCAACAATGCATCAGTGTCCCAGTTTTCCCACATCCCCTCCAACATTCATCATTATTTGTTCCTGTCATCTTAGCCAATCTGACAGTTGTGTAGCGGTATCTCAGAGTTGTCTTCATTTGCATTTCTCTGATCAGTATTGATTTGGAACACTTTCATATGAATGGAAATAGTTTTAATTTCATCATCTGAAAATTGTCTGTTCATGTCCTTTGACCATTTATCAGTTCGAAAATTGGCTTGATTTCTTATAAGTTAGAGTCAATTCTCTGTATATTTTGGAGATGAGGCCTTTATCAGAACCTTTAACTGTAAAAATGTTTTCCCAATTTGTTACTTCCTTTCTAATCTTGTTTGCATTAGTTTTGTTTGAACAAAAGCCTCTTAATTTGATGTAATCAAAATTTTCTATTTTGTGATCAATAATGATCTCTAGTTCTCCTTTGGTCACAAATTCCTTCCTCTTCCTATCCTATGTTCCTCTAATTTATTTATGATCTTGTTCTTTATGCCTAAATCATGGAACCATTTTGATCTTATCTTAGTATATGGTGTTAAGTGTGGGTCCCTGCCTAGTTTCTGCCATACTAATTTCCAATTTTCCCAGCAGTATTTATCAAATAATGAATTCTTATCCCAAAAGTTGGGATCTTTGAGTTTGTCAAACACTAGATTGCTATTTTTATTCACTGTCTTATTCTGTGAACCTAACCTATTCCACTGATCAACTAGTCTATTTCTTAGCCAATACCAAATGGTTTTGGTGTCTGCTGCTTTATAATATAGTTCTAGATCAGGTACAGCTAGGCCACCTTCATTTGATTTTTTTTTTTTTCATTATTTCCCTTGAAATTCTCGATCTTTTGTTCTTCTATATGAATTTTGTTGTTATTTTTTTCTAGGTCATTAAAATAGTTTCTTGGGAGTCTGATAAATAGATTAGTTTAGGGAGTATTGTCATCTTAATTATATTCACTCGGCCTATCCAAGAGCACTTAATGTCTTTCCAATTATTTAAATCTGACTTTATTTTTGTGGCAAATGTTTTATAATTTTACTCATATAATTCCTGACTTTCCTTTGGTAGATATATTCCCAAATACTTTATACTATTGACAGTTATTTTGAATGGAATTTCTCTTTGTATCTCTTGCTCTTGGATTGTGTTGGTAATGTATAAAAATGCTGAGGATTTATGTGGATTTATTTTGTATCCTGAAACTTTGCTAAAGTTCTGAATTATTTCTAATAGCTTTTTAGCAGAGTCTTTGGGGTTCTGTAAGTATACCATCATGTCATCTGCAAAGAGTGATAGTTTGATTTCCTCATTACCTACTCTAATTCCTTGAATCTCTTTCTTGGCTCTTATTGCCGAGGCTAGTGTTTCTAGTACAATATTGAATAGTAATGGTGATAGTGGGCAACCTTGTCTCACTCATTATCTTACTGGGAAAGGTTCCAGTTTATCGCCATTACATATGATATTTACTGACAGTTTTAAATATATGCTCCTTATTATTTTAAGGAATAGTCCATTTATTCCTATACTCTCAAGCGTTTTTAGTAGGAATGGATGTTGGATTTATCAAATGCTTTTTCTGCATCTATTGAGATGATCATATGGTTTTTGTTAATTTGGTTATTGTTATGGTTGATTATGCTAATAGTTTTCCTAATATTAAGCCAGCCCTGCATTCCTGGTATAAATCCCACTTGGTCAGAGTGTATTATCCTGGGGATGATTTTCTGTAGTCTTTTTGCTAATATTTTATTTAAGATTTTAGCATCAATATTCATTATGGAGATTGGTCTATAATTTTCTTTCTCAGTTTTCGATCTACCTGGGTTAGGTATCAGTACATGTCTGTGTCATAAAAGGAATTTGGTAGGACTCCTTCAATCCCTAATTTTTTCAAATAGTTTATATAGCATTGGAATTAGTTGTTCTTTAAATGTTTGGTAGAATTTACATGTAAATCCATCTGGTCTTGGGGATTTTTTCTTAGGGAGTTGGTTAATAGCTTGTTCTATTTCTTTTTCTGAAATGGGATTATTTAAACTATTTATTTCTTCCTCTGTTAATCTGGGCAAGCTATATTTTTGTAGGTATTCTTCCATTTCATTTAAGTTATCGAATTTATTGGCATAAAGTTGGGCAAAGTAGCTCCTAACTATTGTTCTAATTTCCTCTTCATTTGTGGTGAGTTCTCCCTTTTCATTTTTAAGACTATCAATTTGCTTTTCCTCTTTTTAAAATCAGATTTACTAAGGGTTTGTCTATTTTGTTGGTTTTTTCATAGAACCAACTCTTAGTTTTATTAATTAATTCAATAGTGTTTTTTTTTTGGTTTTTTTTTTTTACTTTCAATTTTATTAATCTCACCTTTTATTTTTAGAATTTCTAGTTTTGTGTTTGTCTGGGGGGGTTTAATTTGTTCATTTTCTAGCATTTTTAGTTATAAGCCCAATTTGTTGACCTTCTCTTTCTCTGTTTTATGCAAGTAGGCTTCTAGAGATATAAAACTTCCCCTTATTACTGCTTTGGCTGTATCCCACATATTTTGGTATGATGTCTCATGATTGTCATTTTCTTGGGTGAAGTTATTAATTATGTCTATTGTAACGTGCTCTCCTGGCAGTTACAATTACTAGTCTGTCCTAGACCCACCAGAGTACCTTTGACCACTGTCCTTTGCAGTGTGAACTCTACCCGGCTCGCCTCCTCTGAGGCCTTCAAAGGTCTCTGGCCACGATCTCTTGAATCTATAGCTTAATAACTGGTAGCGCGCTCAAGAACAGCCACGTGTAATCTTAAAAGCCTTTATTATACCTACTCACATAATGCCCTAACTGATGCCCTGACTTGTTGGTTCCCAATGAACACCTGGTCAGAAGACCCACGTGTTCACTACCAAAATCCTTACCTCTTTTGGCTATCCATCTTGGCTTGGCCATCCAGGCTAGGAAGCCAGGGTGAAGAACCCCAGATTAAAGAGAGTGACTGCTGCCTGCAGTGGGCTTACATAGTGCCTGTGAGGTTACACACTCAGCCAATCAGCGAGAGAGTCACCCATTACGAAGCTATCTCAAAATGGACAGGATCCCACCTACAAGGCAGTCCTAATATCCACAGAAATTACTTCCGGGCCTCAATGATGCACTGTGGCGCCCATTTAAAGGGCCCTTACAGTCTATGATTTGCTGTTTCACCCAATCATCCTTTAATGTGAAATTATTTAGTTTCCAATTATTTTTTGGTCTATTTTCCCCTGGCTTTTTATTGAATGTAATTTTCATTGCATTATGGTCTGAAAAGGATACATTTACAATTTCTGCCTTACTGTATTTGATTTTGAGGTTTTTATGTCCTAGTATATGATCAATATTTGTATAGGTTCCATGAAATGCTGAGAAGAAAGTGTACTCCTTTTTGTGTCCATTTAGCTTTCGCCAAAGATCTATCATATCAAACTTTTCTATATCCTATTTATCTCTTTGACTTCTTTCTTATTTATTTTGTGGTTTGATTTATCTAATTTTGAAAGTGCAACGTTGAGATCTTTCACTATTATAGTTTTGCTGTCTATTTCTTCTTGCAGCTCTCTAAATTTCTCTTTAAATAATTTAGATGCTGCACCACTTGGTGTGTATATGTTTACTATTGATACTGCTTCATTATCTATGCTATGCTTTAGCAGGATATAATGCCCTTCTTTATCTCTTTTAATTAGATACTTTTTTTTTTTTTTTTTTTTTTTTTTTTTTTTTTTTGCTTGATCTGAGATGAGGATGGCTACCCCTGCTTTTTTGGCTTCACCTGAAGCATAGTACATTCTGTTCCACCCTTTTACTTTTATTCTGAATGTATCACCCTGTTTCATGTGTGTTTCTTGTAAACAACATATAGTAGGATTCTGGCTTTTAATCCAGTCTACTAACTGCTTCCTCTTTATGGGGGATTTACCCCATTCACATTTATGGTTAGAATGACTAATTCTATATTGCTTGCCATAGAGGAAAACAGAGGAAACAATCAGTTGGAATTTCAAAGTAGCAGGGACAAAAGAGAAGATTCATTGCTTTCAGGAAGTTCTCCCCTCTAGAGTAGTTGAAAAACTTAGATAAAAATAATATCCAATGACAACAAATTTTGACTTAGATCTTAAATTTTGCAAAGTACTCTCAGTATATTATCTCATCATGTGGATTATATAATTTTCCACACTTTCCAGGGGAGAAAGCTGAATTTTAAGTGGTTAGTTGGTTTTTATTTTGCTATTAAGTGACTGCAGCAGGATTTGAATTATATTATACATAATTCTAAATCTAGTATTCTATCTCTGTGGTCAGTTAATAGCATCAGGGCTATTAACATAAGACCCATCAGTTTAATTTGGATTCCTAACAAATTTCTCAAAAGTATTATTAAAGAAATAAACTGTGATCAGTTAAAGGAAGGAAATAATTGATAGCAGTCAATATAGGTTCATCAGGAACACTTCATGTCATATTAACTATAATTCTATATTTAAAATAGGATTACTAATCTGGCAGATTGGAAGACTTCCACAATCATCATATGTTTGAATTTTACTAAATATTTAATAGTTCCTCCTGATATTCTTATGGAAAAGTTGGGAAGATATGGACTGGAAAATAGTATAATTAAAGTCAGAAATGATTGAAAAAGTGGATCCACTGAATTGTAATTAATGTATCTATGTCAATATAAAACAATCCCACAGGGCTCTGTCTGTGTCTTTTTAGCAATTTGGTTTATAATTTGTCTGAAGGCAAAAGTGGCATAGTTAGAACATTTGTGAAAAATACCATTTGAGATCTTTATTGTATTGAAATGACAGAATCAGGGTCCATTAGTTTATTAACCTTTTGGAACACTGCTTAATCCCATAAAATACAATTTAACTAATGAAATAATTGGGTTTGAGTAAACCTGACAAACATAAAATGGGGAGTGAGTGAACAGATAATTTTTTAAAAATATATTTTATTTAGAAAAAACAGAAAAGGAATATAAAGCAAAATGAAACAAATCAAAGAGAACAAGTCATGTGCATGGCAGAATATCATAGAGGATTCAAAATATATAACAACAAATTACCAGAAAAAGAAAGTATATGTGTGTGTGCATGTTTATTAGTAGAAGAAATTACATTCATGAGTGTCTATCTTTTCTTTACTTCCTTGTAAATTCTTTTGTTTTCTGCTGCTCACCTTTTTTATATAATTTTTTCTCCCTTTTTATGACCTTCATTACCTCCAAGCAGGCTATAGTTAAGAAAAGATGTATTTATGTATATATACATAGATATCTATATATAGATAGAGGTCTTTGTATGTAAATATAGATATAACATACACACACACACACATCTTTCCTATCCCTAATGACTCTTTGCTTTAATTCTGCTGCTAACTTTCCTTGCTATTATTTAATCACCTCCCACCCATACATCCCTCCCTTGTCTTCTTCCCCCATCTATTGCTTCCCTGTTTGTCTATCCCTCCCTTCTTACTTCTTTACAGATTTTGGAGAGTGTTATACCCTTTATGGCATATATGTAGTGTTGTCTATTTCACTCATTCCTGATATAAGTTTTCAAATCCTCCTCTAATGCCTCTATGTCCATTCTTCCTCTGCACCTCATTTGTATAACATGATTAACATTATTACCTTAACTCTTCTCCAATCTTTCTTTTGATCTGCCCTATTGAATACTTCATAAGGCAAAAAGTGTATTATAACTAAAGGAATTGCAAAAGAGACTGATCATTTATTAGAGATGTTGGAAAAATCATCCATGTTTTATGGGTGGGTTGGTCTAGATGATTTATAAGGACCCTTTCAACTAAGAAATTCTCATTAAATCAGGAATCATAAATAAACATACATATTCACATGACATCTTTGACTAGAATATTTCAAAAAAGGAATGTGGTTGGAAAAATGTTTTATAACATATTGGGAGATTACTTCCCCACAGTTTTATGAGAAGTTAACAGATACAAAGCCAAAAAGGAAAGAGTACAAAGAGTGTGAATGGTTGTGCTGGTAAGAAGACTTGAATGTGAGTCATAAAACCATAAATTAACATCTGACAGGGATCTGAGTGTGTATCTAGTTCGACTCCCTCATTTTATGGATGGAACCTAGGAAATAAATAGGAGATCCAATGTATTCAAATTCATGGTTGGGACCACTATGTCACTGTTATCTTACCTTTAATACAAGTTAATTCAAAATATATTTTAAATCACTTAATTTATTTTTAATGCACAGTGCTTTATGTTAGGAGAGAAAAAAAAAATCAGAACAAAAGGGAAAAACCATGGAAGAGAAAAAACAGAAAAAAAGAAGTGAATATGTGTTGATTTATCTACAATCTGCATAGTTTGTTTTCTGGATGCAAAGGGCATTTTCTGTCCAAAGTCTATTTAGATCACTGAATCACTGAGAACCCAGTCTTTCATAGTTGATTACCCCACATTCTTGCTGTTATTGTGTATAATGTAGTCCTTGTTTTACTTGTTTCTTTCAGCATCAGCATCTTTCCAGGCCTTTCTAAAATGTTTGTTCATCATTTTTAAAAGAATGATAATATTCCATTACCTTCATATACTAATTTTCCAATTCTTTGTTACCACAAAAAGAGCTCCTACATGTATTTTTGCATATGTGGGTATTTTCCACTTCTTTATGATTTATTAGGGATACAGATTCAGTAGTGGTACTACTGGGTCAAAGGATATGTTTTAAAGTCCTTTGGGCATAGTTCCAGATTACTTTCCAGAATGGTTAGATTATTTCACAACTCCACTAACAATGTATTAGTGTCCCAGTTTTCCCATATCTTCTCCAATATTTATTATAATCTTTTCCTGTCATCTTAATCAATCTGAGAGGTGGAACCTCAGAGTTGTTTTAAATTGCATTTCTCTAATCAATAATGATTTAAAAGCACTTTTTATTATGACCATAGATGGCTTTTATTTTCTCATCTGAACATTGTCTGTTCATAACCTTTGGCCAGTTATCAATTAGGGAAAAACTTGTATCCTTATAATTTCGACACAGTTCTTTATATATTTTATCAATTAAATCTTTATCAGAAAAACTGGCTGTAAAGATTTTTCCCCAGCTTTGTACTTCCTTTTTAATATTGATTATGTTGATTTTGTTTGCGCAAAACCTTTTTAGTTTAATATAGTCAAAATTATCTATTTTGCCTTTCATAATGTTCTCTAATTCTTCTTTGGTCATAAATTCCTTCCATTTCCAAAGATTTGATAGTTAAATTATCCCTTGTTCTTCTAATTTGCTTATGCTATCATACTTTATGCCCAAATCATGTACCCATTTTGACCTTATTTTGTATGGGGTGTGAGATGTAGGTCTATGCCAAGTTTCTGATACATTATTTTCCAGTTTACCCAGAAATTTTTGTGAAGTAGTGAGTTCTTATCCCAGAAGTTGGCATTTGGAGGTTTATCAAATACTACATTATTAGCCATTAATTATTATTTCATATGATTCAAAACTATTCCACTGATTCACCACACTGTTTTTTACCAGTACCAATTGATTTTGATGACTGCTGCCTTATAACATCTCTAGTACTTCTGGGCCACTATCTTCTGTAAATTTTTTATTAATTCCCTTAATATTTTTGACCTTATGTTCTTCCAGATAAATTTAATTATTATTTTTTCTAGTTATATAAAATAATCATCAGTTTTATTGGCATGGCACTGAAAGAGTAGAATAATTTAGATAGAATTGCCGTTTTTTTATATTAGCTCAGCCAACCTATAAGCCATTGATCTTTTTCCGATTGTTTAAGTCTGACTTCATTTGTGTGAGAAATACTTTGTAATTCTAGTCATTTAGTTCTTGAGTTTATTTTGGTAGGTAGATACCCAATATTTTATTTTGTCTATCTTTATTTAAATGGAATCTCTATCTCTATCTCTTGCTGATGGATTTTGTTAGTAATATGTAGAAATGCTGATGTTTTGTGTGGGTTTATTTTATATCCTGCAACTTTGCCAAAGCTGTTGTTTCCAGGATTTTTGTATAATTTTCTAGGATTCTGTAAGCATGTCATCATATCATCTACAAAGAATGCTAGTTTATCATTATTGTTGCCTATTCTAATTCCTTTAATTTGTTTTTCTTTTTTTTTTTATTGCTGAAGCCAACATTTCTAGTACAATGTTGAATAATAGTGGTGATACTATTTTATCCTTGTTTCATCCCTGTTATGGACCATGCCCAAGTGTCAAGTCAGTTCTCCAAAAGCCCCCAAAGCTGTGAATTATAACACTCCTTAAGGAATTACAAATGAGCCTTTAAAGATGCAGATGTTGCTTGTGGATTGGGAATGAAATAAATTGGAGGTAATAGAGAAGAGGAGAGAAATCAGACAATGCAACTGCCTCTCAGTCTCCTTATATAATTATCATCCTCTCATGAAGGAAATCATTCTGTTGAATTAGATGCCCAGCAGCCACTAGCAGGTTGCTCCCATCACATATCCCTGATCTTTTTAGTTATGCATCCAGCTTCTCTCTATTAAAAATAATCCTTGCTACAGATTTTAGATAGATATTGCTTATTATTTTTAGAAAAAAACTCCCTTTATCCCTATGTTCTTTAGGGTTTTTAATAGGTGGTGTATTTTGTTAAAATTTTTTTTTCTGTATCAATGGAGATTATTATATGATTTCTGTTGGTTGTGCTATTGATATGGTCAATTGTGGTAAAAGTTTTTCTGATATTGAACCAGCCCTGCATTCCTGGTATAAATCCCATTTGGTCACAGGAAATTATCCTGCTGATAAGTTGCTGTAATCTCTTTGCCAATATTTTATTTTAAATTTTGTGTCAATATTCATTAGGGAGGTTGGTCTGTAATATTCTCTCTCTGTTTTGGCTCTTCTGGGTTTAATTATCAGTACCATATTTGTGAAATAGAAGGAATTTGACAATAGTTTTTAAAAAACTATTTTCCCAAATATTTTAAATACTATTGAAATTAATTGTTCTTTAAATGATTGGTAGAATTCGCTTGTGAATTCATCTGGCCCTGAAGAGTTTTTCTTAGGGAGTGCATTAATGGCTTGATGATTTTCTTTTTTAAAGTGGAACTATTTAAGTAATTTATTTCCTCTTTTTAAAATCTGAGCAATTTATATTTTATAAATATTCATTGATTTCAGTTAGATTGTCAGATTTGTTGCCATATACTTGGGCAAAATAGCTCCTAATTGTAATGTTCTGGTTTGCTTTCTGGAGGTCTTGGGACCAGCCTTCATTTCAGCAGAGTAATCATCACGAGAATAGCCAGGGATAAAGTTCAAAAGTCTTTATTGTCTCCTTCACAGTTTGTCTCCTTGCCTACGACCTGGTCCAGTTTTCTGGAGGCCCTTCAGATGGGCCTTGGTGTCAGTATGGAAGCAGGAGAGCCACCACAAGGCTGAAGATGGAATCTTTCTTTCTGAGTTCTAGAGCTCTCTGAGTCTGAGAGCTTAAATTCCAGTCTCCAGTACTCTGTCTTCTCAGAGTCTGTCTCTGGCTGAGTTTGTCCCAGTTTATATGCTCTATTATAATACATCAGTACAGTTTACTGAATATAAATCAATCATTATATCACTAGGGCAATCAACTGAACTAGAGAACTCACATACTAAATTCCATAACCATTGTCTTATCAATTCACTGAGTTAATACTTTATTTAAATCAATCATACTGAGCCTTAAGTATATTTCTCCAAAGTTCCTGCCCTTTGCACCTAATTAATGCATTCTTTTTTTTTCATGGGTGGTAAGTTCACCCTTTTCACTTTTAATGCTGGTGATTTGGTTTTGTCCACTCCTTTCTCTAATCAAATTAAACAAAGATTTATCTATTTTGTTGCTTTTTTCATAAAAACAGCTCTTAGTTTTATTAATTAGTTTAATATTATTTTTATTTTTATTTTATTTCATTTCATTAATCTCTCCTTTGAGTTTCAGATTTTCTAATTTATTTTTAATTGGAAATTAAAAAAAATTTTTTTCTAAATTTTTTTAGTTACATGCCCAATTCATTGACCTCCTTTTTCTCTGTTTTATTCATGTAGCTATTTAGAGATATAACATTTTCCCTAAAAAAATACTTTGATTGTATCTCCTATGTTTTGGTATGTTGTCTCTTGAATGAAATTATGGATTGTTTCTGTGATTTGTTGTTTGACTCATTCATTTTTTAGAATTAGATTATTTAATTTTCAGTTCATTTTTAATCTGTCTTTACATGATCCTTTATTGCATATAAATTTTATTGCATTGTCATCTGAAGAGGAAGCATTTACTATTTCTACCTTTCTGCATTTGATTGTGAATATTTATGCCCTAATACATGGTCAGTTTTTGTGTAGATGCCATGTATTATAGAAAAAAATAATTCTTTTCTGCCTCTATTCAATTTTCCCCAGAGTTCTATCATATCTAGGCTTTCTATGATCCTTTTAACTTCCCTAGTTTTATTTTGTGGTTAGCATTATCTCTTTCTGAGAGGGGGAGATTTAGGATCCTGACTAGAAGAGTTTTGCTATCTATTTCTTCTTGTAAGTGGCTTAAAATCCTCTTTAGGAATTTGAATGCTCTACCATTTGGGGCATTATACATTTAATATCATTACTACTTAATTATTTTTGGTAACCTTTATCAAGATATACTTTCCTTCCTTATCTCTTTTAATTAGGTTTATTTTTACTTTTGCTTTATCTGAGATCAAAATTGCAACTGGAATTAAATTTATTTAATAAGGTATTATTTTCTTTAGTGGATTTTTTTTTTTTTTTTTTTTTTTTTGCATTTGGCCAATTCTATTTTTAAGGGCCTGTTTTCTTCAGTCAAATTTTTCTTCCTTTTCTAAGCTATTGACAATTCCTTTCTCATTTTTTTTCCTCTCTTATTTGCCTCTTAAAGTCTTTTATACATACTTCCAAGAAGGCTTTTTGGGCTTGAGACCAATTCATATCACTCATTTCTTCTGTGGACATTTTGTCTTCATCTGAGTTTGTGTTTTTGTCTGTCCAATCACCAAAATAGCTTTCTATGGTCAAGGTTATTTTCTGTGTTTTGCTCATTCTCTTTTCTTTTCTTTTAGTATTTCCTCTTTTTTAGTTTAACTTTTATGGTTGAGATGTGCTCCTGGGGTAAAGGTGGTACTGTCCCAAGCTTCAGTTCCAAGCCTTAGCTTTGAGTACAGGGGCCCCTTATATTTCCAGGGGTTATCTTTGCCTGCTCTTTTTGGGGAAAAGCCTGCGTTCCCAGCATTTGCCTTCTGAGCTGGGACTAGAGTTTGCCCCACTAATCTGCTCCTTTCTGAGCCAGGACGGTGAGTCTCAGTTGCTGATTAAGACCTTCTCACCAACTTGCCCAGATTCTGTCTGAGGTGGACTGGATATCCTCTCACCTCAGGGAGACTTACTTTCCTTGAAGCTTTTTCAATATATCTTGTACTGGAGAGTGGTTTCATTCTATCAGACTCTGTTCAGAAGCTGAGTTTCATGTGATTTTCAAGGAAAACTGGGAGAGCTCAAGCAGCTTTCTGGCTCATCCCACCATCTTGGCTCCACCCCCAGAAAATCTTAATATTTACTTAATAGCAATAATTTTAAAAATCCTGATGCAGTTTTAGTAGCTTTGCTTTATTTATCACTTTGATTCATATTTCTTATTGAAGAAGCAGGTAAGTCTTATACTGAGAAAGCAGGTGAAGAGAATAGCTTAATAAAGGATGGAATTGCAGATTCTTAAGCCAGAATTTAATATATGGAGCCAGAAGAAATCTGTCTGGATGTTTCTAGAGAAGGGGTTGAACATCTTCCAAAGACTAATAAAGTCATAGTTCTCTTTACTCAAAATCACACAATTTCCTGAAAAAAGAATTTACTCTATTGCCTACATATTTGGTGGTGATCCAACTGGTGCTGCAGGACATCCTATTAAGGGAGAACTACTCATATTTAAATGACTAAGTTTTACTCCAAATTCCTCAAATCACTACTTTCCCAAGATTTCCATGATTTGCACATTAGACTATCCAGGATCCATCTCTATCTACAGATCTTTATGTTTGCCTGACAGCTTGACTTGAGACATTCCATTTAAGCTCTTTGGGTCTCAATATTCTCAACTGCAATGTGTATATAGTAATGCTTGCCCTTCTTGTCTCACAGGATTACTGTGAAATTTGAATGAGATAAGGATGGTAAAACATTCTACACATGAAAGTTATCAGGTTTTTCAGGGATGAGAAATAGATTATTTTCTAAATTATACCATCTCCCTAAGTATTTCATTGGGTGGGGAAGCTCTGTATCAGAGACATTGAGTTATTTTGTTTCTTTTTAATTTATATCCATACAGCAGGAAAAAAAAATATCGAGGACATAAATCCATAATCTCAGTAGTTTTGTAAGCATCCTTTTTCCCAGTCATCTCCAATTCTTCATGACCAAATCTCTACCAACTAAGTACACTTGTTGCAAACTTGGGACAATCTTTAATTACTTTCATGCCTCTTTCCCTGAATCTCATACAACCTTCCTTTGTATTTCTATAGTGCTTCATAGTACTGTAATAATTTGATTTGCTAATTAATTGATTTATAAGAAGGTCTCAGGTACACCAATTAGGTTTTAAAGCTCTCTTGCAAATAAAAAAAAAGTTTCAAAAAATAGTGGAGTATATACTTACAAATGAATTAATTTTCTTAAAATACCCAAGGTTTGGGTTAGCCTGGATTTTGAATACTCAGCTTCTGCAGACTTCAGGAAGAAGGGGCTAGGAGACTACGTTTTTCACTTCACACTTCACTGGTCTATATGTA
Source organism: Sminthopsis crassicaudata (assembly GCF_048593235.1). Taxonomy (NCBI): domain Eukaryota; kingdom Metazoa; phylum Chordata; class Mammalia; order Dasyuromorphia; family Dasyuridae; genus Sminthopsis; species Sminthopsis crassicaudata. The sequence continues at coordinate 296,984,090 of NC_133617.1, read as the reverse complement.
ATACAGCCCAAAGAGGATGCAACCTTTAGATCTTTATGTTGTACTCTCACCTTTGACTACCAGAAACATGAATATGATGGATAATCTCCTGTGGGAATTATAGCAACTTTGGCTTTTTTCTATTTTGGGGGGTTGTATGTATGTATATATGACATTTTCTGAAAAAAATTGCCTGATAATCCATCATAGACAGTAAAATCTTTTTATCTATTGTAACCTTTTCTTAGAATAGAAATAAATGAATTTCTTTTAGGGTTTGCTTTGATTCAGATGACATTGTACATTTACATATATTCTTTTATATATATATATGTATATATGGCTCTTTGCACATATATACATACATATATAGATATAGACTCATATTTTAATACATAAATGTATATGTGTACACACATAAACACAGAGACATATATGATATTTTGGGCTTAAAATTAGATTGATTCTTGGTTTTATGCACAATTGATTGTGGATCAGAAAAGGGTGCAATTGGACCTCTGCTAAATATCTTTTTCTTGAGTCTTGCACAGGTGTATGCTTGTATGTATACTTAGGACCTAATTAAAAAAATGTTTTTGCCCAAGAAATCATGTTATAAAAGGGCTCATTATTAAAAAGTAATTTTAATCATATTTCACAAGTACTCATGTCCCTCTCTTGCCAAGAAATGGGAAAGCAACATTATGGATTAAAAAGAAACTTGAAAGCAGAATACATAAATCCTAAGCAGATTTCTACCTCTTCATCCCATAATTCAATATGGACTATAGAATTAGCTTCCTTTAGTTTCTGATTCCTTCAGAACTATCTCACTTCCTTCTCCCTGAGAATAGAAATCTTTTGTTTCTTGTTTTATGGGTAGGAAATAAATATTTCTTCTGACAATGTACAAAGAAAAAGCAGTCAGATCTTTTCTGAAGGTTCATTGCTACTAAGATAGACAGTACACTATTGACTGAAGCCATTGACATTAGGTATAACAAGAAAGGAGTAAAATAGGAAACAACTTGTGTGTGTATGTAAGTAGATTGAATGATGTTGATGTCTGAGAAAAAAATTAGGAATTATGTTATACTAGGGTAGGAATACAGAGAAACTATTAAAGATGTGGAGTTATTTCTCATCCAACAATTATATCTCCCTTCTACTTATAAATCTACTAAATTTCTGATTTGGATGTAGCAGAAATAAAAAGTAAGGGTCTTAGGGAAGATGTTATAGTTGATTAGTCTTAATAACAGCATGATATATTGATAAGAGCTTCCTATCTGGCCTGCATACTTTAACTACTCCATTTGCAGATACCTGTACAAAGTATTTTCACTTTAGTAGAATAGAGACAATAAAGATATTCTTTCTATTTTGTCTACATATATATATACATATATTATATATGTTTATATACATATACACATACACATTTACATGTATATGTATATACAAACACATGCACACACAGATTATATATATGTGTATATATATATATATATATATATATATATATATATATATATATATATATATATATATATATATATATATATCTTCCCAGTGGCCTACTTTTTCCCTTTGCTATGGGAAGGGATAGAATCTGAATAGAGTTGAGCCATGTGCCTGAGGCTTTGGGGTTTATAGCTGTCAAATAGGAGTTTTTCCCTGGGCAATTTAGGAAATATCAAGATGTTATCTTTGAACCTGGTGTGTGAGAGAAGTTGTGAGTGATAGACAGTATGCCCTGGTGTGAGTAGGTGCACAGAACTGGACCAAGAGATGATTGTGAAATAACAGTGTTGAGAATATTTAGTTCTGCTAACTAGAAACAGTGATAATTGGAAGTGAAAAAGATAGAAAAGAAAAAGGGAAAAGGGAAAAGGGGAGGGAGGGAGAGAAAAGAAAAGAAATTAAAAAAAGAAGAGAAATAGGAAGAAAGTGAGGAAAGGTAGAAAAGAAGGATAAGAGAAAGAGGAAGGAAAGAAGGAACAAAGAAAAAGAGGAGAAAAGAGATACTTAGCAAGAAACACAGAAATAATGGAAGTATGAACGAGTCAACTCAGTGTGCACAAAGGATAATCCATAGTCATATATTTCTGAAGGTTCATTGCTACTAAGATAGATAGTACACTATTGACTGAAGCCATTGACATTAGGTATAACAAGAAAGGAGTAAAATAGGAAACAACTTGTGTGTGTATGTAAGTAGATTGAATGATGTAGATGTCTGAGAAAAAAAAATAGGAATTATGTTATACTAGGGTAGGAATACAGAGAAACTATTAAAGATGTGGAGTTATTTCTCATCCAACAATTATATCTCCCTTCTACTTATAAATCTACTAAATTTCTGATTTGGATGTAGCAGAAATAAAAAGTAAGGGTCTCAGGGAAGATGTTATAGTTGATTAGTCTTAATAATAGCATGATATATTGATAAGAGCTTCCTATCTGGCCTGCATACTTTAACTACTCCATTTGCAGATACCTGTACAAAGTATTTTCACTTTAGTAGAATAGAGACAATAAAGATATTCTTTCTATTTTGTCTACATATATATATGTATATATATATGCTTATGTACATATACACATACACATTTACATGTTTATGTATATACAAACACATGCACACAAAGATTTTATATATAATATATATATATATATATAAAGAGAGAGAGAGAGAGAGAGAGAGAGAGAGAGAGAGACTTGCTATTGTTTAACCCCACATATGGCTTCCTCCCTTATCTTCTCCTTCCCTCTTTCCCTCCCTTTTTATTCCATCCCCATTAATCTACATATCTTATCCCACTCCCATTACTCTAAATACCTTTCTGTACTCCACCATATCCTATGCTACCCTTTCTCTCCCTCGTTATTACTTTTCCATTAATCTACATATCTTTTCCTTCTGCAGTAAATTTACACACCTTTCGATGCCCCCATCTTATAATATTCCCTCCCCACTTCTTTCATTATATATGTTGGAGGGTTCTTTCTATACCTTTTGTGGTATTTACATATATATATATATACACACACACACACATACACATACATATAATGAACATTAAAGATTAATCAAGGGACTCAACAATGACAAACTTTATGTTTTATACATGGAAATGTAAATTATATGTTTAAGGTTGACAATAGTCACACACATACACACACACACACACACACACACATATATGCAATACACCTATACATATATATTTATGTATTGTTTCCTATTTAACCCATTCTTGATATGAGTAGGTTTTCAGTACTTCAGTCCTTCTCCATCTAATCATCATCTGTATTTCATTTGTATAGCATAATTATCATTTTTATCTTTTCCTAAATGTTTTTGCTTTTCAGTGTCAGATCATACTCACCTCTGCCCCCAAAATTCTTTTGGATTACTGAATTACTACTATCAAACTTAGACATGTCGTTTACATCTCCAGACAATATTCTTCAAATCTGCGAGTTCACTGAATATTCACTTTTTAATTTTTTTTCATTCAATATTATTTTTAATTTTGTTGGGTATAATAGTTTTGGCCTCAGGTCTAATTCTTTTGATTGGCAATATATATTATCCCAGGATCTGTAGTCTTTTATTGTAGCTACTAGTAGATTCTGTGCAACTTAAAAAATATTTTTTACTTCACATTACTTATGAATTATGTTAGAAGAGAAAAAATAGCACAAAAGGGAGAAACCATGGGAAAGATTAAAAGAACAACAACAAAAAAAGAAGTGAACATATAATGTGTTGATTTACATTCAGTACCTTTACTTCTCTTTCTGAATGGAGATGGCATTTTTTGTTCAAAGTTTATTGGGATTATTTTAGATCACTGAACCAAAGACTTTCATATTATTCTTGCTGTTACTGTGTACAATGTATTCTTGGTTCTACTTATTTTGCTCAACAAGTCTTTCCAGGTCTTTCTAACATCAGCTTGTCCATCATTTTTATAGAACAATAATATTCCATTATTTTCATATACCACAAATTGTTCAGCCATTCCCCAAGTGAAGGGCATCTACTCACTTTCCAATTCTTTGTTACCACAAAAAGAGCTGCTACAAAGATTTTTGAACATGCGCTTCCTTTTCTACTCTTTTATGATGTCTTAGTAATGGCACTGCTGGGTCAAAGAATATGAATAATTTTATAGCTCTTTGGGTGTAGTTTCAGATTCTCTCCAGAATGTCGGATCATTTCACATTCCACCAACAATGCATTAGTGCCTCCGTTTTCCACATCCCCTCCAATATTTAGCATTATATTTTCCTGTCATTTTTGTCAATCTGAGAGGTGTGAGATAGTATCTCAGAGTTGTTTTAATTTATATTTTTCTAATCAATAGTGATTTAGAGTATTTTTTTAAAATATGACCATAGATGTCAGTTTTGTCATCTGAAAATTGTCTCTTCATATCCTTTGACTAGTTATCAATTGGGAAATAACTTGTATTTTTATAAATTTGATACAGTTTTTAATATATTTTAGAAATGAAACCTTTATCATAAACACTACCAGTAAACATTTTTTCACAGTGTTGTGCTTTTAATTTTGGTTGTGTTGGTTTTCTTTGTGGAAAACTTTTTTTAATTTAATGTGATCAAAGTTGTCCATTTCACCTTTCATAATATTCTGTAGTTCTTCTTTGGTCAAAAATTCCTCACTTTTCCAAAGATCTGATAGGTAAATTATTCCTTGTTCTCCCAATTTGTTTATGCTCAATTCATGTACCCATTTTCAATATCATTTTGGTATGGTGTGTAAGATGTAGATCAATGCCAAGTTTTTGACATATTATTTTCCGAATTCCCCAGAAATTTTTGTCAAATAGTGAGTTTCTTGTACAATTCTAATTGTAGTTCCAGCAAATTTGAATTTTTGTTTGTTTCTTGGACATTTTTCTTTTTGATGTGGAAGTTTCAAAATTTGGCAGTAATATTCTTATGTGTTTCCCTTGTAGGATCACTTTGAGGTGGTGATTAGTAGATTTTTTTTTTTTTAAATTTCTAGTTTTGCTTCTTTTTTTTTTCTATTACTTCAGGACAACTTGATTATTTTTTGTATTATTGTGTCAAATTTCTTTTTTTGGTCACACCTTTCAGGTAGTCCAGTTAAGCTTTCATTTTCTCTTCTTGATTTGATCTCCAGATCTGTTGTTTTTCTTGTAAGATGCTTCACATTCTCTCCCATATTTTTCTTTTTTTATATTTTTTGGTTATTTGGTCTCATAGGTTAACTGACTTCCCTTTGCCCAATTCTATTTTTCAAAGAATCTTTTTTTTTTCCTTTAAGACTTTGGACTGGGGGAAGCTAGATGGATTGGGGGCAGCTAGATGGCACAGTGGATAGGGACTAGCCCTGAAGTCAGAAGGACCTGAGTTCAAATTTGGCCTCAGATACTTAACACTTCCTAGCTATGTGACCCTGGGCAAGTCACTTAACCCCAATTGCCTCAGCCAAAAAAAAAAAAAAAAAAAAGATAAAAAAAAAGACTTTGCATCTCCTTTTCTAGTGGTCTGATCTTTTTGTTTTTTCTTGCTTTTAAAAAGTTTTTCTTCAGTCTCTCATTTGGTTTTTAAAATCTTTTTTGAGTTGTTCTATAATTGTTTTTCTGAACAGATATTACTTTTTGGAGTAGAAGAGACTTTTTTGTACTTCACTGTCCTCTGAAGATGAACCTGGGTCTTTCTTATTCCCATAGTAAGTTTCTATGGTTAGATTATTTCTCTTTTGCCTGCTTATTTATTTATTTATTTTTAATGAGAATTTAGTAGTGTAACTATCTCTAATCCTGGAGTGGCTGATGTTGTCTCTAAGTTCACTTCAGGTCTCTCCTCTGATATGAAACTTCAAATAAAAAACTTCAACCTCCTGAAAGTGCCTGTAGGCAGCAGCAATTCTATCCCCTCTGCTTCTACACTAATCTGGTGGGCTGGTTCCTTCTTGCCCACGGCAGCGTCTTAGCAGCAGAGCAGGACATGATGTTATTTATTAGCAGAGGTTCCTTCAGTTTTCTCAGATTCACACCCCCAGCTGCCCCTGCTATCTGGGAGAAGAAAGGTTCTGCCATTTCTGCTGAAGCTACAGGTGAACACTGCTAGCCCAAGAGCTCCTCACTTGCCATTTCTGAGAAGCTAGAACAGAGATGTTTACACTGGCTAAATATGGGTTCTAGAGTCTTTCTCTAGGTTTTTTTTCTGGTTATACCAGGACTCCTATGCTACCCCTGAGTTTTATTTGTTTTTCACCATTCTATCTTTACCCTGAGTCACAATTTTATTTTGTTTGTTGGGGATATCTGGAAAGTTTGGAATTTTTTGGCCTGCTGTGCTGCCATCTTCCCAGAATTCTCCTCCTCTGGTATCTTCTATCTTAGCCAGCAGTATATATTCTGGGGAACAGAGACAAATATGATCCAATCAGATTATGTGTGGAACATTACTGAATTTTCTATAACTTCCATGGACAAAAGGATGGAGATGATGAGATTCAAGACAAATCAGAACCTTGCTTCAGAGTGGAATCATCTGAATAATATGATTACCAGTCATTGGCTATGAGAGGTGAAGGACAAGAATAAGTTAATTCTTCTCTCTTTATCTATGCAGCTTTTGTGTGAGAGAATTTGAAGTATAGAAGAGAGAATTGGCCTGGGTCCAAAGAAGGTCTAAATTTAATTTTTGCCTCAGACAAATACTTAATATTATGTTAGGCAAATCACTTAACATCCCAGTGACTCAGCTAACTTCCTAAATCTTGAGGTTATAAAATAAATATCGAACTGTGCTGGTATTCATTGGGGTGTCCTATTCCAAGAAAATTGCACATCATGATCAAAACAGCAAATTTTTGTGCTGAGTTCCATGAAATGAAATATCAGTGAATGGTACAGAAAACTACACTGTATTTTAAGATCTCTGGCACTGGAAGAATGAAATGCTTCATTCTTAAATCGTGTGTGTGTGTGTGTGTGTGTCTGTGTGTCTGTGTGTCTGTGTGTGTCTGTGTGTGCCAGAGCTCTTTAATAGAAGAGCTATATTAAATATTAATAAAGTTCTCTTTTTGAAACATTTTAATTAAACCTTTGGGTAGTTTTACACTTTGCTTTACTGTCTTGCATGATATCATATCTTTAGAAAAAAAAAACTGAATGGAAAGGGCATGGAGTACTCATGTTTAATTAAAAGGTGTAGGCAAACTCAGTCAAAAGAGATGTTCTATTTTCTGCAATGCTATTAGAGAGTACAGAATAGCAAACCCCAAGAGTAGTGCTCCACCACTGAAAAACCACCATCATTTCTCATTGGGGGAATGATTTTGTTTCTATTTTATATTCATAAACACAAGACAGCCAAACATTTTTGTTTGTATAGTGGTTAACATTATGCAGATGTTTGGTGTACTGTTGTGGTGGATTTTCTTTAGAGCCTTCTGATTTTATTTTCCCATGTTAGCTTTCAGAATCTTTTCTGTATGTCTTGACTTTTTTAATACTATCATTGAATTTACTGGAAAACATAGTGGGAATATCCTGAAAAAATATTTTTTCAGTATTGGAGGATGATTAGTTAGTAGTTTCTCTGGGCAAGGATGTACCTCATACTCTGAGTCACAGAAACTAATGTAGCTAGTCTATTTTCCTATTCCCTGATCACCATTAAATATCACTGTTATTGTATACAATTCACAGTTGTTCATCATAAAATATTGCTATTACTTTGTACAGTTCTCTTGGTTCTGCTCATTTCACTCTGTATTGGTTCATGCAAGACTTTCTAAATTTTTCTGAAATCATTCTGCTCATTTCTTATGATATAATAACATTTCATTAAAATAATACCACAAGTTTGTTGGGCCATTCTTCAATTCATGGACATCCCCTCAATTTCCATTTCTTAATTACCATAAAAAGAGTTGCTATAAATAACTTGTTTAAAATTGACCTTTTAGAAATAGTTATTGCTCTCCAGAATGCACAACTCAATCATCAGTGGACTACTGCAACTATTTTCCCATAGCCTCTCCAGCATTTATCATTTGCTGTTTCTGTTATATTAACCAATCCGAGGCAGCATCTCAAAGTTGCTTTAATTTTGAATTTCTCTAATCAGTAATTAGAGCATTTTTTAATATGACAATAGATAGCTTTGATCTCTTTGTCTGAAAACTGTTTATTCATTTTCTTGCAATTTATCACTTGGGGAATAACTTGAATTCTTAAAATTTTAATTCAATTATCTGTAAGAAATCAAGCCTTTTTCAGAGACACTTCTTATAGACATTTTTCCATTTTTTACTTTACTTTTAATTTTGGTTGCATTATTCATTTTTTTGTTTCCTAATGCTCTCTATATCTTTTTTGTTGCTAAATTCTTTTTTTGATCCGTATATCTGATAGATAAACTATTCCATGCTCCCCTAATTTGCTTATTTATGATATCACCTTAAATTATTACGCCTTTTGACTTTATTTTGGTATATGGTGTGAGATGTTGTTGTACACCTAGTTTTGCTAAACTTTTTTCTTGTTTTTCCAGCAGCTTTTTACCAAAAGCTTAGATCATTAAATTTATCAAATACTAAATTGTTATGATTATTTATTACAATGTATTATCTCCCTAATCTATTCTATTAATCCTCTATTTCTTAACCAGTCCATTTGTTTCAGTAGATATTACTTTATAATTCAGTTTGAGATTTAGTACAAATTGGTTACTTTTCTTTACATTTTGTCCATTGATCCCCTTTATATTCTTGATCTTTTATTTTACCAGATGAATTTCCTCTTTTTTTTTTTTTTTTCTAACTCTATAAGGTTTTTCTTTCAAAATTTTGATTGATATGGCACTGAATAAGCAGATGAATTTAGGTAACATTTTCATTTTCATTACATTGGCTCAGCCTAACAATGAATAATTAATATTTTCCCAATTTTAGCACTGACTTTATTTGTATGTGTTTCATAATTAAGTTCATATAGTTCCAGGCTTTTTTATTTATTTATTTTTTGACAAGTAGATTCCTAAGTATTTTATATTGTTTACAGCTATTTTAAAAGTAATTTCTCTTTTTAATCTCTTGTTGTTGGATTTTTTTATTTTTGGTCAAATAGAGAAATGCTGATGATTTTATATTCTGTAACTTTGCTAATCAACTAGCTTTTTAGTTCATTCTCTAAATATAATATTGCATCATCTGCAAAGAATGACAGTTTCCTCATTACCTATTTTAATTTCTTCAATTTCTTTCCCTCTTATTGCTATAGTTATATTTTCTGGTACAATATTAAAACTAGTAGTGATAAGAAGCATTTTTGCTTCACTCCTGATTTTATTGGGAAGAATCCTAGCTTTCCATTATTACTGATAGTATTTGCTGATGGTTTTAGATTCATACTCTCTATTCCTATACTTTCTACTGCTTTTGATAGAATTTGTTATAATGCATTATGCCAAAATTCTTGCTTTTGTCTTGGTTCAGAGGCAGAATATCCCTTCTAGTTTGCTAAAAGGTAAGGCCTTGCTGCTGGCTTCTCTTGTGGCCTGTACTGGTGTGGAATGTCACTGTGCTGCTGATCTTCATGGACTTGGGGCTCTGCCCTTGCTTCTGATTTACACTGAGCAGGGAGTGGGTGGGGGGTGGGGGGGTGGGAGGGTGGCAGGGTTGGAGTGGTGGTGGTGGTGGTGGTGCTTACTAGTGTCTTGTCACAGATGATTATTTCTATTTACACTAGTCCTATTAGAATGTGAACTCACTGAAGTGTCTCATGCAATTTTTTTTCTTTTCTTTCTTTTCTTTTCTTTTCCTTCTTTCTTTTCTTTTCTTTCTTTCTTTTCCTTCTTTCTTTTCTTTTCTTTCTTTTCTTTCTTTCTTTTCTTTCTTTCTTTTCTTTCTTTCTTTTCTTTCTTTCTTTCTTTCTTTCTTTCTTTCTTTCTTTCTTTCTTTCTTTCTTTCTTTCTTTCTTTCTTTCTTTCTTTCTTTCTTTCTTTCTTTCTTTCTTTCTTTCTTTCTTTCTTTCTTTCTTTCTTTCTTTCTTTCTTTCTTTCTTTCTTTCTTCCTTCCTTCCTTTTTTCCTTCCTTCCTTCTTTCCTTCCTTCCTTTTTTCCTTCCTTCCTTCCTTCCTTCCTTCCTTCCTTCCTTCCTTCCTTCCTTCCTTCCTTCCTTCCTTCCTTCCTTCCTTCCTTCCTTCCTTCCTTCCTTCCTTCCTTCCTTCCTTCCTTCCTTCCTTCCCTTGTAGTTCCCAATTTAGGTTTGGGTACATCAATAAGGAGAGATTTAGCAGGATTTAAAAAAGTATTATCTAGCTACAAGTCAGATAGTTGTTTAATACTAAGAACTTTGAATCAGCACTAGGAAAAAAAGCCATTAAGAGTATTATTTTAATCATAGCTCATGGACTTCTCCTAATTTTCTAACTGACTTCCTGGGTAAATGTAGTCGTTCTATGTCTCTAGGAATAGAAATAAAAGTTGGGCCTGTGAGTTCATCTAAACTTCAGGGTGAGAAACTCTCAATACCAATGCAAGATTATACTTTTGCTGAAATTTACAATCTTAGTAAACAATGGGATTATAAACTCTCAAGTTTATATGTGACCTTAATTTACTAGCTATGTGACCTGGTGCAAATGACATCATTTTAAAATAAAATCTCAGTTTTTCTCAGTATTCAAGAATAATAATAATACTATCCTCCCAGAGTTTTTGTGAAGATCATATTGTAAAGCACTCAACAAAATGCCTGGTAGAGAGTAAGTGCTAAAAAAAAATGTAGTTGTTTATAATTATTATTATTATTATTATTATTATTATTATTATTATTACCCTTGAGCACTGAGAGATGAAGTGGGTGACACCATCAATGTGTGTCAAAACTCAGACTTGAATTTAGGTCTTCCTGGAATCAAGTCTAACTTTCTAATTACTAAGTATAATTATTTCTCTGTAACTTTAGGTTATGCACTAAAGTAATATTTTGCCTTTGTCAGGGAGAGACACTTTATTCATCAAATCTCAGTAGTAAGCAGTAATTGAGCCTAAATACACTACATAATTGAAACAAGTGCAGGAGGTCATAGGTTAGAGTAGTTTGGTAATCATAAAACCAATAGAATCACTCAGTGGAGATTATGTAACAGAGGAAATGTGATGCCATCTTGGACTTCCAGCAAAGAATGATGATAGATGCTGACCATACTGGTTCTTTTTTCTGAAGAATTAAAGGAATGAGTTGCTCCCATCCTTCTGTGCCCTTGACCTACACATCTCCTCATGTATGCCCTAAACACATGCATTATTTTTAAAAATTTAAAAAATTATTAATAACTTTTTATTTTCAAAATACATGTAGAAATAGTTTTCAACATTTACCCTTACAAAACTTTATGTTGTTAATTTTTCTCCCTCCCTCTCCCCTTCTCTTTTTCCTAAACAGCAAAAGAACAATTCTTCTAAACATATTTCTGCATTTATCTTGTTGCACAAGAAAAATCAGATCTAAAAGAAAAAAAAGAAATAAAAAAGTAAGCAAACAACAACAGAGAAGGTGAAAATATTATGTTGTGATCCACATTCAGTCTCCATAGTTCTCTCTCTGAATCAGATGGCACTTCCTATTACAATTCTATTGTAATTGGCCTGAATCACCTCATTGTTGAATAAAGCCAACTCCATCACAGTTGGTTATTACATAATTTTGTTATTCTGTGTACAATGTTCTCTTTGTTCTACTCACTTCACTTAGCATGTAAGTCTCTCCAGGCCTTTCTGAAACTATCCTTCAATTGTTAATTACAGAACAACAATATTCTATTATATTCATATATTATAACTTACTCAACCATTCCCTAACTGATGGATATTCACTCAGTTTCCAGTTCCTTGCCACTACAAAAAGAGCTGCTACAAACATTTTTTGCACATGTGGGTCCTTTTCCCTTTTTTATGAACCCTTTGGGATACAGGCTCAGTAGAGACAAAGGTCACATGCATTCTTGTACATTTTTTCTGTGAACGCCTTAATTAAGATGAGAAAGAATTTAATCTACTTTATATGAATAGATAATTTCTTGTTACTAATTTTGCAATGTTGCTTAATTAAGTGGTTTTTGAATGGAATGTTTGACTAGTAAAAATAAACTTTTTTGATAAGGGCTCATAAAAATATGATTTCTGTTGGATGTTGGCACAGAGGGCCTTGAATATTTGATGACCTGCATGAAGGATTAAATCAGGTAGTTATTGGTCAGTCTTTTGTACCCCCTCATCAGGTATTTTCCATCAATTGGTATCACTTTCCTTTTTCTACAACCCTCACTAAATGTCCTCTTTCCTTTTGAAAACAAAGGTTCCTTATCTGCATTCTATGGAGCACTGGAAGGATCCAGCCCCACATTCTCACTTATTACATAGCTTCAACAGTATAGGGGTCCTTTTTAATTTCTTTTCTTTTCTTTCACCCTCTAATCTTCTGACAGGATTATAGATTCCATTAAAATCTTTTTTTTTTTCTCTTGAAGCATTTCTCCTGTTCCTCTAAGAGTAGTAGAGAAGCATTTCTTTGAGATATTTCACTTTCTTTATTTGTAAAACTCACAATTTTTTCACAGAAAGCAGAAATAATATTTGATTGTTGTTTTTAATTTTTAAAAAAAATTCTCCTTTCTAAAATTTTATGTTATAATGTACTATGGGTTTTATGTAGGGTTTTTAATTTTGCATATGTTTTATTGACAATTATTAATTTCATAATACTACTAAAGAAAAGTCTTCTGAAATTGAACCACTTTTTAACTCTATCTTATCTTTCAGGGCTGTGTCTTACTTTTTTTTACTATGTTACCCTTTTCTGTCATTTATAATATCTTAATTATGTAATAATTAACCTGTTCAAAACAACCTGGGTAGATTTGTCAATTCTTTGAGGGCTCCCAGATTTTACTGAGTTGGGAACAGCTTCCATTGGTATATATCATAACCTAATCATATCTTCTCACCCTCTTGTCCAATATTTTCTAGTAAAAACATACAATGTTACTGACTGAAAATTTGTGCATTAAGTTTTTGATGGCCAAGCCTGAGAATTGTTTCCTTTTCTCTGGATGGACAAGTATACATCTCAAAAACCCCTGAATACTAAATTTCTGATTTTTCAGATTAAACTTACATTTCGGATGATTAAGCTGATTTTGACAGTTTACAAAACAATACTTTATGAAATGTTTTCATACACTCAAAGGAAATCAATACTATTGAAAACAAAATGCTTTTAATTGTTCCAAAAAATGAACAGGCTAAATCATACACTTCAGTAGGAACTTAAAAGACATGAATAGAATATTATCAATGTTTATTGCTTGGTGACAGAGCAATCCTGAGACCTGTTGTTATTAGTTTGCCAGTGGCAGGCTGGAAACCATTTCAGTTCTTTACCCCATGGAAAATCTAATGAAGATTTGGAATTTTTATAACTCCAGCAACATATTCATATTATTATGTGGGCTTGGATACCTGTTTTTGTTCATCAAAAGAGGATGATATAGTTTATATTTTCTGTTAAGCAAAAGTGGATTGTTCAGTTAATGTCATTGGTAAACAGTTAGATATTTTTATATTGAAATACAATGAATTAGCACAGTAAGAAGTACCTTTTGTTTTTTCCTTTACTGAGAAGATTGAAGTTGTTTTTAACAGTATCAGTGGAGAAAAGCAGTCATTCTCATGTATTTGTTCAGACAGGTAAAAGTTAAGAAAAAAGACAGTAATTGGAGTACTTAGTAGTATAGAAGATAAAGTGTTGGACTAAGAATTAAGAAGACCTGGATTCAAATCTTGCTTTATACAATATCTAGGTGACCTTGGGAAACTCACTTTGCTTTGTGCTAACTCAGTTTCCTCTTTTATAAAATAGTGATTATAATAGCATGTGCCTAATTATTATGATATTATGATATTCAAGATATTTGTAGAGTACTTTTTGAAACTTCATAAATTTTATCTATTATCCAAATCATATTAAAAACTTATACAGAAATTATTGTATTTTCCATAATTCTAATTAAAACTTAAATATCATAAAAATAAGACATTTGAGATTATCTTAAAGTCAGCATGCAAATATGGGACAGATTAAGGCACTCACTCTGGTAGTTTAGATTTGGGGATACAGAGTTTTGGGGATTGAGATAATAAATAATTGAAAAATTTTCATATTAAAGACTCTAAAATATTAAAATGATAAAAGTTTATGCGTACACAAATAGACATATAAAAACTGGACTTGAACTCATGAGAGCTGAGCTCTAGTTTTCAAACAAAGGTTATATGATAACTTTGCGTATTAGGAATATTGAAAAGGAATTTCATAATCTCTAATTCTCTCTTTATTTTGTAGCAAAATAATGCCCCATGATTTTGGTTTTGGATCTGACACTAAATGGCTTTTTGACATGACAAGTGAGTGACTGAAAAGTTGTATAACCCACTATCTCTACCTGGCTCCAGACCATGTTTGACATCCTATGTAGCCATCCATCAAGAAAATAGGACTTGTCCAGAATGAAAAACCTGACATCTGTCTTAACACTTTGTGTATTTTCCTCACCCAAGACTTCCCTAAGTTTTCCTGTTCTTATTCCTCTACATATGTTACATCCTCTTATTAGAATGTAACCTCAGAAAAAGCAGGAAATTCCTCATATTTTGCATGTATCCCCTTTGTAGTTTCTAGATTATTGTAGGCAATTTTAAAATGTTTGCTTATTACTTAGTAATACACTGAACATATTTGGCTTCAGTTGCCTCATATAAAAGAAGGGGCTTGAATTATTTGCTACCTAGTAAGGTCTCATAATTCTAAAATATTATGGTCCTAATTTTTTCTTCCAAAATTATTTTATTCCTATGTGTAACTAATAGTCAATAAACTCTCTTTGCTAATGCAAAACAGTATTGACTACAATTTATAACCTTAGCATGTTGCATAAGAGATCTTTTGAGCATTACACAGCTAGTATTAGATTGGATTTGAATCAAGATCTTCTTGAAGACCAGGCTATCTTCAGAAAGTTGTTTTTGAGTAGCTTGTTTTTGTGACTGCCTAGATGGCTAGGTTATAATGGTCTTGAGAGAATTAAATTTCAATCAGAAGAGAGTTGTTAGTAGCTTGCATAGTGGAGGACACAGGAAGAGCAAGGAAGTATTAATAGATAAAAATATATATGATTGTGTTAGACACAAGCGTCATCATTGGCTGTCTTGGGAAGGATGGGATGAAATTCACTTTTCCAGTCTGTTATGGCTTGATCACATATCTTATAGTATTATTCCAGAGTACTTTGGAGGACTCTTCACTAATACCATGCTGCCTCTGTGTTCTATCATTTCTCTGTCTTCTTGTCACTATTTCTCATCTCTCTGTCTCTGTCTCTTTCCATTCCTCTTCTATATCTTTCTCTTTCTGCCTCTCTCTGACCTTGCTCTTTATCACTCTTTATATCTATTCTTTATCCTACTAAGTAATGATATATAACTCAGGCTGATTGATTGGCTGATGATTGTTTATCCTTTTACTATGGTAAATGGTAGTAAATTGTCCTCAACTCTGAATTATTGATGTTTTGTAACTAGTCTGTTATGAACAACTTGTTACCAAATCTCTCTGGGATTACAATAGATAAACAGAAAAGTAATAATATAATAATATCAGAATCTTTGGAAGTTCATTATACTGCTACGAAATATTTCTATGAAAAATAATTTTATTTTTTGAGTGAAGAGAAAAGAATTTATTATTTTTTAAATTAATTTTTAATTATAACATTTTTTGACAGTACATATGCAATAGGTATTATTTTACAACATTATCCCTTGTACTCCTTCTGTTCCGAGTTTTTCCCCTCCTTCCTTCCACCCCCTCCCCTAGATGGCAGACATTCCCATACATATTAAATATCTTATAGTATATCCTAGGTACAATATATATGTGCAGAACCAAATTTTGTTGTTGTTGTTGTTGCAAAGTAAGAATTGTATTCAGAAGGCAAAAATAATCTGGGAAGAAAAACAAAAAAAAATGCTCACAGTTTACACTCATTTCCCAGTGTTCCTTCTCTGGGTGTAGCTGATTCTGTTCATCATTGATAAATTGGAATTGGATTGGCTCTTCTCTATGTTGAAGATATCCACTTCCATCAGCATATATCCTCGTACAGTATCATTGTTGAAGTGTATAATGATCTCCTAGTTCTGCTCGTTTCACTCAGCATCAGTTGATGTAAGTCTCTCCAAGCCTCTCTGTATTCCTCCTATTGGTCATTTCTTACAGAGCAATAATATCCCACAACCTTCATATACCATAATTTACCCAAACATTCTCCAATTGATGGACATCTATTCATTTTCCAGTTTTAGCCACTACAAAAAGGGCTGCCACAAACATTTTGGCACATACAGGCCCCTTTCCCTTCTTTAGTATTTCCTTAGGATATAAACCCAGTAGTAGCACTGCTGGGTCAAAGAATATGCACATTTTGATAACTTTTTGGGCATAAGAAAAATAATTTAAAATAAAAAAGGTTGCAGTATAAAATGTGTTTCACCTAAGTGAGCATTAATATTCTAATCTGGTACAAAAACATTAGATTTCAAGTCACAGCAGCAAAGGTCAAATTCTTACTCTTCTAGGGTACTCCAAGAATATGCTTAGGCAAGTCAGTTTCTTTTGTAGCTCTCCATGGTCCTCTGTAAAATTAAGGGTTTGAACTAGATTGTCTTGAAGATCTCCTTCTTCTCCAATGTCTCTGATCTGGAGATTCTATCTGTTATCCAGAACTGTTTATTTCTGAAAGAATCTACCCTATTTTTCCATAAAAACATTTTAATATTTAAAGGCTTCAAATCTCTAGTTGTCCCAACCAGAAAGATTTGATATTTGAAAGCTCTATCTCCATCTCCTCTTACTGTTAGGTTTATACCAAATTTGTCATTCCATCAAAGCTAAAGCTGATCTATTAACTTAACAAGTCAGCTCTGGAAACCAAATTTTTGGAGTAATAGAAGGAGGAGCCCTTAGTGTCCTTTCCTACTTGTGAATTTTCTGCCATATTCACAGGTATCATAAATATTACTCTCTTGGTTATTTTTTCAAATCATATATATATAAGAATAAAAATGTTTCTGGTCTGTGTCTCCCATTCCTAGGAAGTCTGTTTTTATTGAATATCAGGAGTGTAGTCTCCTTCACCCTCTCCTGCTTTGTAAGTTGTCACCAAAGATTAGTTATAGAAAAAAACAACAGACTCAATATTCCCTGCATAGTATGATTCAATTCTGAGATGCTTTGCTGATTGAACTGAATTTTTTGAGAAATAACAAAATGTCACTTTAGCAGCTTCTCATCAAATCCAATCTCCTCATTTATGCAGAAGAAGAAACTGAGGTGCAGAAGAATTGAATTATTTGACCAGTGCCACAGTAGCCAGAGTAATGAGACTTTAAGTAATATTATAGGATGATAAGATCTTGGATTTGAAGCTGGAAGGGATGAGGTGAAAGTCCAATCTCTTCATTTTTACAGAAGAAACTTAGATCTAAAAGAAATGAGTGACTTCACCAGAATTACAGTGCCTTTGGGTGTCAAATGCAGGACTTGAACCAATATCTTTCTTATTTTAAGGCTGACTTTTTTTTTTTTTTTTTTCCTTTCTTTCCCAACCATTCTCCAATTGATGGACATCCATTCATCTTCCAGCTTCTTGCCACTATGAAAAGGACTGCCACAAACATTTTGGCACATACAGGTCCCTTTCCCTTCTTTAGTATTTCCTTGGGATATAAGCCCAGTAGTAGTATGGCTGGGTCAAAGGGTATGCACATTTTGATAACTTTTTGGGCATAATTCCAGATTGCCCTCCAGAATGGTTGGATTCTTTCACAACTCCACCAACAATGCATCAGTGTCCCAGTTTTCCCACAGCCCCTCCAACATTCATCGTTATTTGTTCCTGTCATCTTAGCCAATCTGACAGGTGTGTAATGATATCTCAGAGTTGTCTTAATTTGCATTTCTCTGATCAATAGTGATTTGGAACCCTCTTTCATATGAGTGGAAATAGTTTCAATTTCATCATCTGAAAATTGTCTGTTCATATCCTTTGACAATTTATCAATTGGAGAATGGCTTGATTTCTTATAAATTAAAGTCAATTCTCTGTATATTTTGGAGATGAGGCCTTTATCAGAACCTTTAACTGTAAAATTTTTTTCCCAATGTGTTACTTCTCTTCTAATCTTGTTTGCATTAGTTTTGTTTGTGCAGAAACTTTTTAATTTGATGTAATCAAAATGTTCTATTTTGTGATCAGTAATAGTCTCTAGTTCTCCCTTGGACACAAACTCCTTCCTCCTCCACAAGTCTGAGAGGTAAACCATCCCCTGTTCATCCAATTTATTTATGATTTCGTTCTTTATGCCTAAATCTTGGACCCCTTTTGATCTAATCTTAGTATGTGGTGTTAAATGTGGGTCCATGCCTAGTTTCTGCCATACTAATTTCCAGTTTTCCCAGCAGTTTTTGTCAAATAATGAATTCTTATCCCAAAATTTGGGATCTTTGGGTTTGTCAAACACTAGATTGCTATTTTTATTCACTACCTTGCCCTGTGAACCTAACCTATGCCACTGATCAACCAGTCTATTTCTTAGCCAATACCAAATGGTTTTGGTGACTGTTGCTTTATGATATAGCTTTAAATCATGTACATTTAGACCACCTTCCTCTGACTTTTTTTTCATTAGTTCCCTTGCAATTCTCGACCTTTTTATTCTTCCATATGAATTTTGTTGTTATTTTTTCTAGGTCATTAAAATAGTTTCTTGGGAGTCTGATTGGTATAGCACTAAATAAATAGATTAGTTTAGGGAGTATTGTCATCTTAATTATATTCGCTCAGCCTATCCAAGAGCACTGAATGTCTTTCCAATTATTTAAATCTGACTTTATTTTTGTGGCAAGTGTTTTGTAATTTTGTTCATATAATTCCTGACTCTCCTTTGGTAGATATATTCCCAAATATTTTATACTATCGACCATTATTTTGAATGGAATTTCTCTTTGTATCTCTTGCTGTTGGATTGTGTTGGTAATGAATAAAAATGCTGAGGATTTATGTGGATTTATTTTGTATCCTGCGACTTTGCTAAAATTCTGAATTATTTCCAATAGCTTTTTAGCAGAGTCTTTGGGGTTCTCTAAGTATACCATCATGTCATCTGCGAAAAGTGATAATTTGATTTCCTCATTTCCTACTCTTATCCCTTGAATCTCTTTCCCGGCTCTTATTGCTGAGGCTAGAGTTTCTAGTACTATATTGAAAAATAATGGTGATAGTGGGCAACCTTGTTTCACTCCTGATCTTACTGGGAAAGGTTGCAGTTTATTTCTATTGCATATTATGCTTACTGAAGATTTTAAATATATGCTCCTTATTATTTTAAGGAATAGTCCATTTATTCCTATACTCTCAAGCGTTTTTAGTAGGAATGGATGTTGGATTTTATCAAATGCTTTTTATGCATCTATTGAGATGATCATATGGTTTTTATTAATTTCATTATTAATATGGTCAATTATACTAATAGTTTTCCTAATATTAAACCAGCCCTGCATTCCTGGTATAAATCCCACTTCGTCATAGTGTATTATCCTGGGGATGATTTTCTGAAGTCTATTTGCTAATATCTTATTTAAGATTTTAGCATCAATATTCATTAAGGAAATTGGTCTATAGTTTTCTTTCTCAGTTTTCGATCTACCTGGTTTAGGTATCAGTACCATGTCTGTGTCATAGAAAGAATTTGGTAGGACTCCTTCAATCCCTATTTTTTCAAACAGTTTACATAGCATTGGACTTAGTTGTTCTTTAAATGTTTGGTAGAATTCACATGCAAATCCATCTGGTCCTGGGGACTTTTTTTTAGGAAGTTGGTTAATAGCTTGATCTATTTCTTTTTCTGAGATGGGACTGTTTAGACTACTTACTTTTTCCTCTGTTAATCTGGGCAAGCTATATTTTTGAAAGTATTCTTCCATTTCATTTAAATTATCGAATTTATCGGCATAAAGTTGAGCAAAGTAGCTCCTAATTATTGTTCTAATTTCCTCTTCATTAGTGGTGAGTTCACCCTTTTCATTTTCAAGACTAACAATTTGCTTTTTCTCTTTCATTTTTTTAATCAGGTTTACTAAGGGTTTGTCTATTTTGTTGGTTTTTTCATAGAACCAACTCTTAGTTTTATTAATTAATTCAATAGTTTTTTTACTTTCAATTTTATTAATCTCACCTTTTATTTTTTGAATTTCAAGTTTTGTGTTTGTCTTGGGGGTTTTTAATTTGTTACTTTTCTAGCAATTTTAGTTGTAAGCCCAATTCGTTGGCCTTCTCTTTCTCTATTTTATGCAAGTAGGCCTGTAGAGATATAAAACTTCCCCTTATTACTGCTTTGGCTGTATCCCACACATTTTGGTATGATGTCTCATTATTGTCATTCTCTTGGGTAAAGTTATTAATTATGTCTATGATTTGCTGTTTTACTCAATCATTCTTTAGTATAAGATTATTTAGTTTCCAATTATTTTTTGGTCTATTTTCCCCTGGCTTTTTATTAAATGTAATTTTGATTGCATTATGGTCTGAAAAGGATGCATTTACTATTTCTGCCTTACTGCATTTGATTTTGAGGTTTTTATGCCCTAGTATATGATCAATTTTTGTATAGGTTCCATGAAATGCTGAGAAGAAAGTATACTCCTTTCTGTCTCCATTTAGCTTTCGCCAAAGATCTATCATATCAAACTTTTCTAGTATTCTATTTACCTCTTTGACTTCTCTCTTATTTATTTTGTGGTTTGATTTATCTAATTTTGAGAGTGCAAGGTTGAGATCTCCCGCTATTATAGTTTTGCTATCTATTTCCTCTTGCAGCTCTCTTAATTTCTCTTTTAAGAATTTAGATGCTGCACCACTTGGTGCATATATGTTTAATATTGATACTGCTTCATTATTGATGCTGCCCTTTAGCAGGAGATAAGGCCTTCCTTATCTCTTTTAATTAGATCAATTTTTGTTTTTGCTTGATCTGAGATGAGGATGGCTACTCCTGCTTTTTTGGTTTTGCCTGAAGCATAATAGATTCTGCTCCACCCTTTTACTTTTAGTTTGAATGTCTCACCCTGTTTCAGGTGTGTTTCCTGTAAACAACATATAGTAGGATTCTGACTTTTAATCCAGTCTGCTAACTGCTTCCTCTTTATGAGGCAGTTTGCCCCATTCACATTTATGGTTAGAAGGACTAATTCTATATTGCTTGCCATCCTATTAACCCCTGCTTATGCTTTTCTCCTTTCCTTCCCTCTTACCCCCCCTACCCAGTATTAAACTTGTGAACAGCCCTCCCCCACCTTAAAGTTCCTCCCCTTATTTTACTCCTTTCCCTCCAAATTTCTGTATTCCCTTCCCCTTAGTTTACTCCTTCCCTTTCACTTTTCAATGAAATGGAAGAAGTTTCATCATAAATCGAATATGTATATTGATACACACTATGTTCATCTCCCTCCTTTCTTTCTCTCAGATACAATAGGTTACCTTTGCCTCTTCATGAGATGTAGTACCACCACTTTACATTTTTTTATGATATGATATAATTTCCTTTCCACCTCTAGTTTGTAAGACAAATTGTACATATGTTCTTTACATATTTTTTTGGCAGAAGTATAGTTCTCAAGATTTTTTTTTTACCTTTTTAGAAATCTCTTGAGTTCTGTATTTGAAGATCAAACCTTTTATGTAGGTCTGGTTTTTTCATCAAAAATAGATGGAATTGGGGGGCGGAGCCAAGATGGCGGAGAGGAAACACACGACTCGGTGAACGTCCTCACTCCCTCACAACCAATTAGATAAATTAAGTCTCAAAATTAGCTCAGGACTGATAGATACCACAAGGACTGGAAGCACGACTTACCAGCTGAAGAGAATCTGGAGTTTCAACAGGAAAGGTCAGTTCTCAGGGGAGGAATAAGAAAGACCAGCACAGACGGTGGGGTAGGGGCACACTGCGCCCATTGCGCTGGGAGGGGCTCTGGGATCAGAGAAGCCACTGAGGTAAAGGAATCTGGCACAGGCTGTTAGCTCTTCTCTGCTAATTATTTAGCAGTTCAGAAGAGAAAGCCAAAATATTTTAAAACTCAGATTAGATTTTCCCCGAACCCTGGGGGTGACTCAGGCACCAGGGGGTGTGGCCTCAGCTACCTCCTGAGAATAGTTAAGAGACTGACAAGTGGGTGGATACGGCCCAAGGCAACACACTCTGCCTAACTTAGCTGGAGGGAGTGGAACTCAGCTCCAGGAAGTCCCAGAGAAGCGGAACCTTTGAACTAGGGACCGCGGTTTCTGGCAGACACTTCCAGTTTGAGCGCAGGGGCTTCTTACGTCACCTGCTGCAGACACCCACTCCCCACCCGGACACATAGCCTGGGCTTCCTGCAGTCTTCACTATTCTACGCCCTCGAAGCACAGCAGTGCTAATCACCTCTGAGGCACTTCCAGGGAGGGGGTGGGGAACTCTCTCCCAGAGCTCTCTCTTAGCGCGGGCGCAGGGGCCGCTGCATCCATCCGGTCTGGGAGGAATCTGGTAAAGAAGTAAATAATTTCCTACCCCAGAGACAGACCCCAAAAGATTTTTTTTAAGTATGAGCAAAAAAGCTAGAAAAACCATAGATTCCTTCTATACAGAGAAAGAGCGGGTATCCAACCCCGAGGAAATTAACAGCAAAGATTCAGAAGATAACAACCTAAAGGGGAACGATTCCTGCCCCCCATCACATAACTCTCTCCTAGAAGAAGCTCTTAAGAAATTGAGGGAGATCGAAGAAAAATGGGGCAAAGAAAGGGAAGTTATGATAGAGAATAATAATGTCCTGAAATTGGAGTTGGAAAAAATAAAGAATTCACAGGAGATGCAGGGAAACAAAATTAGTGAATTAGAAAAGGTTAAAAAAACACAGGAAAGTAGGATATCTGAATTGGAAAAGATAAAAAAGTCTCAAGAAAATAGAATTTCTGAATTGGAAAAAGAAAATAATTCTCAAAAAAAAAAAATTAGGGAAATGGAAAAAAACTCAATAGAGCAAAATAATTCATTTAAAAACGAAATTGGGCATTTACAAAAAGAACTAAAAACTGTGAAAGAAGAAAATAACTCCTTAAAAGTTAGGATGGAACAAATAGAAATGAATGATTCACAGAGAACCCAAGAATCAGTCAAACAAAACAAAAAAAATGAGAAGCTGGAGAACAACGTCAAATACTTACTGGGAAAATCTATAGACCTGGAAAATAGATCTAGGAGAGATAATCTGCGGATTATTGGACTTCCAGAAAACTATGACCAAAAAAAGAGCCTAGATTCTATTTTACAGGAAATTATCAAAGAGAACTGTCCAGAGATAATAGAAACAGAAGGGAAAGTAGATGTGGAAAGAATTCATCGAACTCCTTCTGAAATAGACCCTAAAAAAAGAACACCACGGAATATTGTGGCTAAGCTGCAGAATTACCACACAAAGGAGAAAATCCTGCAAGCAGCTAGAAAAAAACAATTTAAATACCAAGGTGCCACAATAAGGGTCACCCAAGATCTGGCTGCCTCCACATTAAAAGATAGAAGGGCCTGGAACCTGATATTCCGAAAGGCAAAAGATCAAGGACTGCAACCAAGAATGAACTACCCAGCTAAGTTTAGCATCTTTTTCCATGGAAGAAGATGGTCATTCAATGAAACAGAGGAATTCTATATGTTTCTAAGAAAAAAACCAGACTTAAACAAAAAATTTGATCTACATCCACAAGACTGAAGAGAAACAGAAAAAGGTACACAGAACCCTTGAGAACTGTAACTTTGTTGTGGGTATATAAAAAATACTCAAGGATAATTTGATTTTACTGATATAAAAGAAAAAAAGGGGGGTGTGGTAAAGGGAAGGAGGTCGGTTCAGAAAAAGGGGAAGGAGTGATAAAAAGAGGGAAACTACATCCCAGGAAGAGACATAGAAAATACACCATATCTGAGGGAACTTAGTGAGGGGGAGAATCATTGTGTGAATCTTACTCTCATCAGAAGAGGCTCAAAGAGTAAATAATTAACATATTTGTTTTTCAGAGAATTTTCTCTCACCTCATTAAAAGGGGGGAGAGGAAAAGGGGAAAGGAAAAGGAGAATAAGTGAAGGGACTTGGAGGGAGGGGGGAGGGATCCTAAAAAAAAAAAAAAAAAAAGAGGGAGGGTTGCGCGTCACAAGGGGGGTCTGTAAATTAAATATCGGGGAGGGGGATCAGGGGGGTCAAGGGAAAAAAGTATAATCTGGGGATAATACGATGGCAGGAAATACAGAATTAGTAATTTTAACTGTAAATGTAAATGGGATGAATGATCCCATCAAACGGAGACGGATAGCAGATTGGATCAAAAAGCAGAACCCTACAATATGTTGTCTACAGGAAACACACTTAAAGCAGGGAGATACATACAGAGTAAAGGTAAAAGGTTGGAACAGAGCTTATTATGCTTCAGGTAAAGCCAAAAAAGCAGGGGTAGCTATCCTTATCTCAGATCAAGCAAAAGCAGAAGTAGATCTCGTTAAAAAAGATAAGGAAGGAAACTATATCCTGCTGAAAGGTAGCATAAATAATGAAGCCATATCAATACTAAACATATATGCACCAAGTGGTATAGCATCTAACTTTCTAAAGGAAAAGTTAAGAGAACTGCAAGAAGAAATAGACAGTAAAACTATAATAGTGGGAGATCTCAACCTTGCACTCTCAGATTTAGACAAATCAAACCACAAAACAAACAAGAAAGAAATTAAAAAAGTAAATAGAACATTAGAAAAACTAGGTATGATAGACCTTTGGAGAAAACTGAATGGCAATAGGAAGGAATATACTTTCTTCTCAGCAGTTCATGGATCCTATACAAAAATTGACCATATATTAGGACATAAAGATCTCAAAATTAAATGTAGGAAGGCAGAAATAATAAATGCCTTCTTCTCAGATCACAATGCAATAAAAGCTACATTCAGTAAAAAGTTAGGGGTAAATAGACCAAAAAGTAATTGGAAACTGAATAATCTCATCTTAAAGAATGACTGGGTGAAAGAGCAAATTATAGAAACAATTAACAATTTCACCCAAGATAATGATAATGATGAGACATCATATCAAAATCTTTGGGATGCAGCTAAAGCAGTAATAAGGGGAAATTTTATATCTTTAGAGGCTTATTTGAAGAAAATTGAGAAAGAGAAGATTAACGAATTGGGCTTACAACTTAAAAGGCTAGAAAAAGACCAAATTATAAACCCCCAACCAAAAATTAAACTCGAAATACAAAAATTAAAAGGAGAAATCAATAAAATTGAAAGTAAAAAAACTATTGAATTAATAAATAAAACCAAGAGTTGGTTTTATGAAAAAGCCAATAAAATAGATAAACCTTTGGTAAATTTGATCAAAAAAAAGAAAGAGGAAAATCAAATTGATAGTCTTACAAATGAAAAGGGGGATCTTTCCACCAATGAAGAGGAAATTAGAGAAATAATAAGGAGTTACTTTGCCCAACTTTATGCCAATAAATTTGATAACTTAAGTGAAATGGATGACTTTCTCCAAAAATATAGGCTCCCTAGATTAACAGAGGAGGAGATAAATTGCTTAAATAGTCCCATTTCAGAAAAAGAAATAGAACAAGCTATTAATCAACTCCCCAGGAAAAAATCCCCAGGGCCAGATGGATTCACATGTGAATTCTACCAAACATTTAAAGAACAATTAGCCCCAATGTTATATAAATTATTTGAAAAAATAGGGGATGAAGGAGTCTTACCAAACTCCTTTTATGACACAGACATGGTACTGATACCTAAACCTGGTAGATCGAAAACTGAGAAAGAAAATTATAGACCAATCTCCTTAATGAATATTGATGCTAAAATCTTAAATAAGATATTAGCAAAAAGACTTCAGAAAATCATCTCCAAGATAATACACTATGATCAAGTAGGATTTATTCCAGGAATGCAGGGCTGGTTTAATATTAGGAAAACTATTAATATAATTGACCATATTAATAATCAAATTAATAAGAACCATATGATCATCTCAATAGATGCAGAAAAAGCATTTGACAAAATCCAACATCCATTCCTACTAAAAACTCTTGAGAGTATAGGAATAAATGGATTATTCCTTAGAATAATCAGGAGTATATATTTAAGACCGTCAGTAAGCATAATATGCAATAGAAATAAACTGCAACCTTTCCCAGTAAGATCAGGAGTGAAACAAGGTTGCCCACTATCACCATTACTATTCAATATAGTACTAGAAACGCTAGCCTCGGCAATAAGAGCCGAGAAAGAGATTCAAGGAATTAGAGTAGGAAATGAGGAAATCAAACTATCACTTTTTGCAGATGACATGATGGTATACTTAGAGAACCCCAAAGACTCTGCTAAAAAGCTACTAGAAATAATTCAAAATTTCAGCAAAGTGGCAGGATACAAAATAAATCCACATAAATCCTCGGCATTTTTATATATCACTAACAAAATGCAACAGCAAGAGATACAAAGAGAAATTCCATTCCAAACAAATGTTGAGAGTATAAAATATTTGGGAATCCATCTACCAAAGAAAAGTCAGGAATTATATGAGAAAAATTACAAAACACTTGCCACAAAAATAAAGTCAGATTTAAATAATTGGAAAGACATTCAGTGCTCTTGGATAGGCCGAGCGAATATAATAAAGATGACAATACTCCCCAAACTAATCTATTTATTTAGTGCTATACCAATCAGACTCCCAAGAAACTATTTTAATGACCTAGAAAAAATAACAACAAAATTCATATGGAAGAATAAAAGGTCAAGAATTGCAAGGGAACTAATGAAAAAAAACTCAGAGGAAGGTGGTCTAAGTGTACCTGATCTAAAGCTATATTATATAGCAGCAGTCACCAAAACCATTTGGTATTGGCTACGAAATAGACCGGTAGATCAGTGGAACAGATTAGATACAAAGGACAAAAAAGGATACATCTATAGCAATCTAATCTTTGACAAACCCAAAGATTCCAACATTAGGGATAAAAATTCATTATTCGGAAAAAACTGTTGGGAAAACTGGAAATTAGTATGGCAGAAATTAGATATGGATCCACACTTAACACCATATACCAAGATAAGATCAAAATGGGTCCATGATTTAGGCATAAAGAGGGAGATAATAAATAGATTAGAGGAACAGAGGATAATCTACCTCTCAGACTTGTGGAGGAGGAAGGAATTTATGACCAGAGGAGAACTAGAGATCATTATTGATCACAAAATAGAAGATTTTGATTACATCAAACTAAAAAGTTTCTGTACAAATAATACTAATGCAAACAAGATTAGAAGGGAAGTAACAAATTGGGAAAATATTTTTAAAAACAAAGGTTCTGACAAAGGTCTCATTTCCAAAATATATAGAGAACTGACCCAAATTTATAAGAAACCGAACCATTCTCCAATTGATAAATGGTCAAAGGATATGAACAGACAATTCTCAGAGGAAGAAATTGAAACTATATCCACTCACATGAAAGAGTGTTCCAAATCACTACTGATCAGAGAAATGCAAATTAAGACCACTCTGAGATACCACTACACACCTGTCAGATTGGCTAAGATGACAGGAACAAATAATGACAAATGTTGGAGGGGATGTGGGAAAACTGGGACACTAATACATTGCTGGTGGAGTTGTGAAAGAATCCAGCCATTCTGGAGAGCAATCTGGAATTATGCCCAAAAAGTTATCAAACTGTGCATACCCTTTGACCCAGCAGCGCTACTACTGGGATTATATCCCAAAGAAATACTAAAGAGGGGAAAGAGACATATATGTGCCAGAATGTTTGTGGCGGCTCTTTTTGTTGTAGCTAGAAACTGGAGGATGAATGGATGTCCATCGGTTGGAGAATGGTTGGGTAAATTGTGGTATATGAAGGTTATGGAATATTATTGCTCGGTAAGAAATGACCAACAGGAGGAATATAGAGAGGCCTGGAGAGACTTAAATCAACTGATGCTGAGTGAAATGAGCAGAACCAGAAGATCACTGTACACTTCAACAACAATGCTGTATGAGGATGTATTCTGATGGAAGTGGAAATCTTCAACATAAAGAAGATCCAACTCACTTCCAGTTGATCAATGATGGACAGAGGTAGCTGCACCCAGAGAAGAAACACTGGGAGGGGAATGAAAATTGTTAGCACTAATATCTGTCTGCCCAGGTTGCATGTACCTTCGGATTCTAATGTTTATTGTGCAACAAGAAAGTGATATTCGCACACATGTATTGTACCTAGACTATATTGTAACACATGTAAAATGTATGGTATTGCCTGTCGTCGGGGGGAGGGAATAGAGGGAGGGGGGGTAAATTGGAAAAATGAATACAAGGGATAATATTATAAAAAATATATATATATATATAAAAAAAAAAAAATAGATGGAATTCATTTATTTCATTAAATGTCCATCTTCTTCCCTGGAAAATGATGCTCATTCTTGCTGGGTAAGTTATTCTTGGCTGCATACCAAGTTCCTTAGCCTTTTCAGAATATCATGTTCCAGGCCCTTCGTTCTTTTAATGTGGATGCTGCTAGATCCTGGGTTATCCTTATTGTGGATCCTCCATATCTGAATTGCTTTTTTTCTAGCAGTTTCCAATATCTTTTCCTTTGTCTGATGGTTCTTGAACTTGGCCACTATATTTCTTGGCGTTTTGATTTTAGGGTCCCTTTCAGTAGGTGATCGATGAATTTTTTCAATGTCTATTTTACCCTCTGTTTCCAGAATGTCTGGGCAGTTCTCTTTGATAAGTTCCTCGAAAATGGTGTCCAAGCTCTTTTTTTCCTCACATTTTTCAGGGAGTCCTATTATTCTCAAATTGTCTCTCCTGGATCTGTTTTCCAGGTCTGTTGTCTTTCTGATAAGGTACTTGATATTCTTTTCAATTGTTTCATTTCTCTGGTTTTGCTTGACAACCTCTTGGTTTCTCCTTGAGTCATTCATTTCTACTTGTTCCAGTCTAATTTTCAATGATGTATTTTCTTCACTCACTTTTTTTATATCTCTTTGTAATTGTCCAATTGAATTTTTATCTTCTATACAATTTTTTTTCCATTTTATCCGTTTTATTTTTTAGAGAGCTGTTTTCTTTTTCCAGCTCACTAATCCTGTTTTCCTTGGAGTTGTTTACCTTCTCCAGCTCACTAATCTTGTTTCTCAATGATTTGATTGCTTTATCCACTCTGTCTTTGAATGCATGGGATGACTTCTCCAGGCTCTCTTGCCAAGCTTCCCTTTCTTTTTCCCATTTCTCTTCCAGCTCTCTTGTGAGAGCCTTTTTGATTTCCTCTATGAGAGTCTTTTGTATTGAGGAGCAGCTCATATCCCCCTTAGGGGATTCCTCTGGGTACAGTCTGTTTTTAGTCTCCTCAGTGTTTGAAGTATGCTCTCTCTCCATACAAAAGCTGTCAATGGTTAGAGCCCTTTTTAATTTTTTGTTCATTTTGTCAGAGTAGGAATCGATGAAAACAAATTGACAAGAGAAACAATTGGTCTGTTTTGGGGGGGATGGGGCTGGATGGTATTAATGGGCTTCCTCTACAGACTGGGGGTAGGGCAGCAGAGAGCCACTAACAGAACAGCAATGACTGTACTGAGTCTGCGCTCTGAGGCTCTGAGAAAGCACTGAGTCAGTCCAGGTTGGGGTTGGGGGTGGCCGGGTTCTGAGAGACGCTGGCTTTCTGGGGTTTTAATCTTCACCTCCGGGGTTTACACCCTCTCCACTGCTCCCAGCTTGCTGCCAAGACGGAGTATCCACACTGGGGTAAAAGCCTTTTTGCAGAAACGGCAGAGATGGTACCCCTCCCCCTCTGGTCTGAGCTGTGTGAGCTGCCTCTCTCTGGCTGCCTGCCCTCAGTCTGAGCCCAGTCTGATTGACCCTCCCTTGAGCAAACACAGACCTTCTCTGGTGACTTTCAAAGATGTCTTCTCTTGGTGATTATTTGTGGATTTCTGGGTCAAGCATTAAGTCTGAGGCTTGTCATGAAGTAAGTTCTGAGAGAAAATGAGGAGCTCAAGCAGCTGTCTGCCTCCACACCGCCATCTTGGCCGGAAGTCCAAGGCTGACTTTCTTTTAACTCTAACAATGTTTATTTTTCCACATGCACATTATATATTAAAAACAATAACTGCAACAAGCCCCTTATTGTACAGAATATAAGACATATTTTTAAAGTATATATAATTTTTATTTAAGTTTTTCAAGAAGGAATGAATATGGAGGGAATGAAGCCCCCAAATTTTTATAACTTAAAGGCCTGGAGAATTTAAATAGTTGAAGAGATAAAAATTGAATCTTGATTTTTCTTAAACTCTTTCTACTATATGACTCCCTTTTTGCCTGGTCCACTGTTGGGATTAGAGTGAAGAGACACATCCATACATTTATAATTATTTAATGAAGTTAATTAGACATGTCTGAATAATGCTGTAGAGATAAATTTAAGTTGTCTTTTTTTGTTGTATTTGTTTCCTCACAAAATAGGCCCAGCAATACAAGCTTTCCAGCACTTGTCTATAAAAATGTGTCAACCATGTTCTACACAGAGCACCTCTATGGATGAGAGGATAGTTCAGTCAGAATGTTGATTCAGGCTGTGGCTTTGGAGGATGCTGCCAACTAATGTACCATCTGCCAATTGGCACCTCAGATGGTGGCTTTTTCCCCTGTATGATAATTGCTTATCAACTGGGAATTTCATTTATTCGTTGGATGTATAAATTTAAATTCAGTTTTATAAAATAAGCTCATCCCTCTCCAAAATTGTTGTTGATGAAAATTATTTGAGCTTTCAAAGAAGAGTAATGTTTCCAAAACACAGCATTGTTGCCTGATTGTGTTTCTCTTAGTAGCTCTAATTGCTTAGAGCAATTTTACTTTACATGATCTTCAAAAAAACAAACATGTTAATACATTTATCAGTTAAAATTCGTATAATTTTGTTTGGTGTTGAAACTTCTACAAAGGAATGATTAAGAAAACTATTGAGTAGGCATTGTTTTATTACACTGTCTTATAAAAATAATTTTAAGGGATTATAAGTTTTTAATTATCTAGAAAAGTGTAGAAATCCAATTTTATGGAAATTGGAAACACTACATATTTTTTAGGTAGGAAAATACAACATTCTCTTCATCTGGAAGAATTTTTTTTTATTTCAGCTTAGACAAATTGAAAGAATAATAAACTCTTCATGCAGATTTGGTAGGAGGGAGTGAATCTGTTGGAATAATAATATTTATGAAAGCATACATTATGGTCATCAACTGCATTAGAGTCCAAATTAGTAAAAATGCTAATTGGACAAGGGAGTCCAGTTGGAGCTGGAGATGACCCAATATCTATTTGTCTCCTAGCCAAATAAAGGACATGGTGAAATGAAAAAGGCAGTTTAAATGATATGTTTATAAATGGGGGTAGAAGGTTGGAGGAAACTAGAAATTATAAGGAGACTTTTCTAGCCTTGGAAAGGAGATTTCCTCATGCATAATTTCAAGCTCAATAGTTCAGCAATATACTTTTAGAGACAGATGATTTCTTTCTCATATATGCTTTCTGGAGTAGGAAGAATATAACTAATATGGCCACAACAGATAAAAGATCTATTCTTTGTTACTCCTCCAAATTAGCATGAATTATTCAAATAGCTATTTCAGTGAGAAGGGGATGGCTTGTTTAGTATCCTTTGAAGTCTGTTATCCAAGAGACTATAATAATCTATATAAGTAAAGTTTCGTGAAGCCTTTACAATTTATGCCTCTCCTGTGAGGTTAAATAGTGGGTAGTTCAACCATATCCAATATTCACTAAAACTTCAGTACTTGAGTAGGACGTTAGGAACTATGATATTCTTATTAGTGAAACTTAGAAAACAGCTATACCTTGAACTTATTTCAGAGATTTAGGGGCATATGAGCCAAAGAAAGAAACTGACTTTTTTATGGTCAGGTCCTTATGATTAGAACTATTCTATGAGCTCAGGGCCTTTTGAGGGACTTGGAGAGGAAGTAAAGTTCTAGACCACTAGGTTATATCTAGGATGTGAAAATTTGGTTGCCAATCATATGCTTACATTTTTGTTAAAAACCTCACACATTTTTGGAGCTTGTCTGATTTTGGGATTTTTTTTTCAACTGTCACACCTAACATAATATAAAATATATGTCATACATAAATACATAGCATTGAGTCAGGATAATTGGTCTAAACCTTCATGTAGATTGATCTATGAATTGTAGATATCCCCTAGAGAAATTTTCATCCATAAAACTTTTTTCTCACCTGAGGGTAAGGCATTGACTTCTAATTGATTCAAATTTCTGATACCTGTTGGGAGCTATTCATGTGTTTTAAAAGCTTATTTGGGCCTAGACTTTACTCCTAGTTGTTAGGTTCTTACTAAGTGCTAAGTCGGTACTTAACAATTCTCTAGTTCACACCTTTGGTTCCGGCCTTTAAGGGGAGTTTACCCCTTTGGACTTCTGGGGAGGAGTTTACATGTTTAAGAGGAACAAGTTCATTGGTTGAAGTATTTTTCCCACAAGCCCCTGAGTTATCCCACGCCCATTCTCTGGGAGGATAAAAGAAGCAACATTGGGCCTGGAGAAGTGGTCCAGTCTGGGCCAGAGTTGGGACTGTGGCCTGGAGAAGGTGTTCTGGATTGGGTCAAGGAGAAGACATCCTGTGGATTCGCAAGCCCAGCAATCCCATACTTTTGGAGGGGAAGAAGAGGACAGAGAAAAAGATTCACAGAGAAAAGAAACCTCCTCCTAGAGAAAGATTACAATTGAGAGACAACAGGACCTTTACATATTTATTATTCTGAGTCTACTCTAGGTCAGAGTTGGGACGGCTCTCTACAAGAAGAAGTCTGGCCAGGAGATTGAGCTGAGTAGCAGATCTCCTCCCAGAGAGCGATAGGCAGTTTCTGGAGACAACAGAACATTACACCTAGTAAACTTTGGTTTTTGCTATCAAGTGGATTATATATTTTTTTATTTCTTTTATTTTTTGGGGGGATGGAGGAATGAGATAGGCCATTACAAACACCAAAGCAAGTGATCATCTATTGTAACTTTATAAAAGATAGTTTGCTTGTTGAATTTATATTACTGTGCACTTATAAATGAGTTTAATTTCTAGTCCCATAAATTAGTTGCATTGTATAATGACCAATTGCTAGAGACCCCTAAATCATGTTAGTGCTATCCACAATTGGGAAGATAAGCCAATCTGCCCTAAAGTGCACCAGTGTAGATTTTTGGGGTCCAGTAAATATTCAGTTGAGGAAGACTATTGGAATTTGGGGGCAGGAATGAGGTTGATAAATGAAGTTCTTGATTAACTTGAGTTTTCCAATCAGTCTGAGAGATTATAGATAGTGGTTCTTTTTAGGGCTTGGGGTAGAATCACCTCTGGTAGAATAAATTTATACTGAATAGACTTATACTGTTCCCTTGCTGAGAGAATTGGTGTCTAGTGAATGTGGATGCTTTCAAGATAATTTCTGACTAATAGTGAAGGGATTTTAATATTGTAACCACCTTCCTTCATGACCTACAAAATATGTTTGTGTTGTTCTCCAATAGATAAGTGGGCAAAGGATGTGAACAGACAATTTTCAGATGAAGAAAATAAAATCATTTGTAGTCCTATAAAAATGCTCTAAATCACTATTGATTAGAGAAATGCAAATTAAGATAACTCTGAGTTACCACTACACGCTTCTCAGACTGGCTAAGATGATAAAAAAAGATAATGATAAATGTTGGAGGAGATGTGGGAAGACTGGGACACTAAAACGTTGTTGGTGAAGTTGTGAACTCATCCAACCATTTTGGAGAGCATTTAGAAACTATGCCCAAAGGGCTATCAAGCTGTTCATATCCTTTGATCCAGCAGTGTCTTTACTAGGTCTTTATCCCAAAAAGATCATAAAAAAGGAAAAAGGACCCACATGTGCAAGTATGTCCTTTTTTAGTGATAAGGAACTGGAGACTGAGTGGATCTCCATCAGTTGGGGAATGGCTAAATAAGTTATAATACATCAATGCAATGGAATATTATTGTTCTATAAGAAAAGATATGTAGGATCATTCAGAAAGGCCTGGAAAGACTTATGTGAACTGATGTTATATGAAGCGAATAGAATCAAGAGAACATTATATATACAGCAACAAGATTATGCAATGATCAACTCTGATGCATATGGCTCTTTTCAACAATGAGGTGAATCAAGCCAACTTGAATTAGATTTGTGATGGAGAGAGCCCTCTGCATCCAGAAAAGAGGATTGTAGAGACTGAATGTGGATCACAACATAGTATTTTCACCTACTCTGTTTGTTTGTTGGGTTTTTTTCTTTAATTTTTTTTCTTTTTGATTTAATTTTTCTAGTGTAGCATGATAAATGTGGAAATATGTTTAGAAGTTTTGCACATTTTAAACCTACATTGAATTACTTGCTGGCTGGGCAAGGGGTATGTGCAGAAGGGAGGGAAAAATTTCGAAGACAAGGTTTTGAAATTTCCATAAGTGCTTATTCAATTCCTTTTATGACTTGCATTCCCTTCCCTAATGTTATTTCTGGGCTACTAGTTATTGGAAAATAAATAAAGAACTTACCATGAACACTTAGTCACGGCCAGTTAAAATAATAAAAACACAATGGAGGAAGCTAAAGAATCATTGAAGCTACCTATAAAGTAACTTGCTTGCTGCCAAGGTAAGTGAACTAATCTACCCCATTTAAAATTTCTATATATGCTATAACAAATGGTTCCACATATGGATAGTGTGCTGGCTAATGGAATGCCTGTGTATTCTTAATGGTAATTATTAGACCAAAGTAGAGAATCAATCCAAACTTTGTTGTATCTCAGGTTTGAAGGTTGCATTGAGTGCACAATCATCTGCAAACAAACAAACAAACAAAAAATAACCATGCACTAACACTCCCTCCACTTGGCTTATTGCCTTTTCAAGTTGTAGAATTCATGATTAGTGCAGCAGTTGACTTTCATGCCATGTTTGTCCTCATTGTCCTCATTTTATAACATGTCTGAAAAAAATCATGTTAAACATGAAACAATAGCCTTCTTTCACTCCATTGATGACTGTTAAAACTCGGAGCACTTTTCATTATCCGGAATCCTGGCAAGCACACCATCATGAAATTAACCTATTACACACTATGAACTTCTCTAGGCAACCATATTTGATTTCTGAAGATCACCTGTGAGGATAAGATATCAAACACTGAGATCCTTTCTTGAACTAAGTTTCCAAGCGTTCGCACTCTTGCAGAGAGTACAACTTCTTTGGGCTGGCCATAATGTTCAAATTTCAAATATACACTTGCTAAAAAGACTTTTAATGGAGAACTCACACATGGAAAGCGCTCACAAGGTGGTCATGATAAGTGTTGCAATACTCTCTCAAAGTGTCTCTTTAGAACTTTAGAATTGATTGTGTGACATGGGAGACATTGGCATAGAACGCCCTAGCATGACATGCCCTCATCAGAGAAGGTTACAATGCTCTATGAGCAAAACAGAATTGGATTATCTTAGAAAATATGTAAGATGCACAAAGTTATAGAGTCCACTTCAAATGTTCATAGGTACTATTGTGTGCAGCCTGTGGCAAAACATTCCAAGTACACCGCTGTCTGATCAGCTGCAGTCAGACATATTAGCTTGAGTATAATATACTGATATTATTTTGGTGCTCTTCAAGATTGAAGAAAAAAAAAACAATTTACAAACAATTTGTCTGCTATTTGGAAATGATACATATAGAGTGCATGGAATATAATTATATTTACCTTCATAAGATACTGTAAGATATATGCATCATTGTAATATAAAACTAAACATTCCTATTAGTTCTAAGAGTTTCAGGACCTGGGAATGTTGAGAGTCAGATATAGAGAAAAGGATATTAAGATATTCTATCATCATAAAATATAACCTCAGGCTCCCTAAATTCCATTTTTCCTAGAGGCATAGACGGCATTGTTTGTTAATTAAAAAAGGGAAGAGTTGTACCAGAATTGCAGATGGGAAATGGCAGGAACCTCAAGAGAAAATTCAGTTTACAATCTCTGTGGAAAGTTCTATGTTATTCAGTAATAGCAAAAAAATTGTCTACCCCCACATCCAATCAGGGATTGATTGGAATCCCTAATATTATTAAATATTACCAATCAATATCTCTAATATTTTCACTTTTCTTACTTGTTGCTGCTAACTTACACTATGTTGTTTTCTTTACCTACTACTTAATATATTTTGGACTGTTTTCCTTATTTTAGTTTTTAGTTGTTTCTCTAAGATTCTATAAGGATTCTATCATCATCTGCAAAGAGTGATAATTTGGTTTCCTAATTACCTATTCCAATTCATTTAATTTTTTTTCTTTTATTGCTAAAGATAGTACCTCTAATAGCAATTCTGAATAGTCATGGTGACAATGGACAACCTTGTCTCACCTCTGATCTTATTGGGAATAGTTCTAGTTTATCCCCATTACATATGATGACTGCTGATAGTTTTAGATAGATGTTGCCAATCACCTTAAGGAAAAATTGATTTATTCCCATGCTCTTTATTGTTTTTAATAGAAATAGGTATTAAATTTTGTTCAATGCTTGTTCTGCATCTATTGATAATGATATGATTTCTGTTAACTTGATTATTAATGTAGTCAATTATACTAATGGCTTTCCTAATATTGAACTACTCCTGCATTCCTAGTATAAATTTTACTTGATCATGGTGTATTATCCCGGGGGTAATTTGCTGTAATCTCTTTGTTAATATTTTATTTAAGATTTTTGCATCAATATTTATTAGGGAAATTGGTTAAATTGGTTTATAATTTTTTCTCTCTTTTGACCCTACCTGGTTTAAGTATCAGCACCATATCTGTGTCATAAAAAATGGTAGGACTCCTTCTTTCCCTCTTTTTCCAAAGAGTTTGCATAATATTAGAATTAATTTAAATGTTTGGTAGAATTCACTTCCATCTGACCCTGGAGATGTTTTGTTAGGGAACTGATTAATAGCTTGTTTAATTTCTTTTTCTAAAATGGGATTATTTCCTCCTTTCTTAATCTGGGCAATCTATATTTTTGTAAGTATTCATCTATTTCATTTAAATCATCAGATTTATTGGCATACAATTGGGCAAACTGGTTGTATCTTTTTGTGTATTTCCTCTTCATTGGTGAAAAGTTCACCCTTTTCATTTTTGATACCAGCAATTTGATTTTCTTTCTTTTTCTAATAAAATTAACTAAATGTTTATCTATTTTTTTCACAAAACCAAAACTCTTGGTTTTATTTATCAATTCAATAATTTTATTAATATCAATTTCACTAATCTTTCCTTTGAGTTTTAAAATTTCAAATTTGGTATTTGAGTTTAAAAATTTGTTCTTTTTCTATTTTTTTTTAGTTACATGCCCATTTGATCTTTTCTTTCTCCATTTTATTGAAATAAGCCCCTAGAGATATAAAAATTTCCCTAATCACTGTTTTGGTTGCATCCCATAAATTTTGGTATGTTGTCTCAATATTATTAATCTCTTGCATGAAATTATCAATTATTTCCATACTTGTATACTTGTTTCTCCCATTCATTCATTAGGATTAGATTATTCAGGTTCCAATTAATTTTTGGTCTATTTTTCCATTGTTCTTTATTACATGTAGTTTTATGGCATTATGATTTGTCTTTTCTGTCTTTCTGCTTTTGATTCTGAAGTTTCTATACCCTAATATATAGTTAATTTTTGTGTAGGCTCCATGTACTTCTGAGGAAAAATTATATTCCTATTTCTCCCCATTCAATTTTCTCCAAAGATCTATCATATCTAACTTTTCACAAATTCTATTTACCTCCTTAACTTCTTCCCTATTTATTTTATGATTCAATTTATTTATTTATGATAGAGAAAGGTTGAAACCCTCCACTATTATAGTTTTGCTATACATTTCTTCTTGTAGCTCTCTTAACTTCTCTAGGAATTTAGTTGGTATACCACTTGGTGCATATATTTTTAGCATTGATGTGACTTCATTATCTATGGTACCCTTTAGAAAAATGTAGTTTTCTTCCTTATTTCTTTTAATTAGTTCAATTTTTGCTTTTGCTTGATCTGAGATCAGAATCGCTACCCCTACCTTTTTTTTTTTTTCTTCAGCTGAAGCATAATAGATTCTGTTCCAGTCTTTTACCTTTATTCTGTATGTATCATTGTGCTTTGAACAAGTTTCTTGTAAACAACACATTTTAGGATTCAGGTTTTTCATCTAATCTGCAATCTGCTTCCATTTTATTGGTGAGTTAATCCAATTCACATTAACACTCTTTCCTCTTTCCTTTTCCCCTTTCCCTCCTGCCCAGTTTTTTTTTTTTTTTTTTTTTTTTTGCTTCTATTTCCCTCCCTCGCTTAATCTGATCTCTCCTTATACAGCTCCTCATCGCTTCCTTTTCCATTTCCTCTCCTACTTCCCTTTAAGATGAGACAAGTTTCTCTATTAAGGTAAATATGACTGATATTCTCTCCTTGAGCAAAACTAGATGAGATTAAATTTCACACAATGCTCATCCCTCTCTCTTCTTTCCCTCACTTTTAATAGGTCTTTTTTGCTTTTTCATGTGATATAATTTATTACATTTTACTTCCCCTTTCCTCTTCTTCCATTGTAATCCATTTTCTACTCCTAGTTTCTTTCTCATCTCATCACAATAAAGTTAAATTATACCTACACCCTTTAAGTATACCCCTAATAAATACAGTTCTCAGCAATTAAACATATCATCTTCCCATATAGGGATGTAAAAATGTTATCCTTTAAAAACAGTTTTTTCTTCCCTTTTTACCTTTTTATACTTCTCTTGAATTATGTATTTGAAGATCAGATTTTCTGCTTAGCTCTGGTCTTTTCATCAAAAATAAATTAGAATTCCCTATTTCATCAAATATCCATCTTTTTCCTTGAAAAGTAATGCTTAATTTTGCTGGATAGTTGATTCTTGAATGCAATCTAAGCACCTTTGTCCTTTGGAAGATAATAATTTAAATTTGATATTTGAATTTTTTTTCTTTCTGGCTGCTTGCAATATTTTCTCCTTGTTCTAATAATTTTGAAATTTA
Organism: Sminthopsis crassicaudata; assembly: GCF_048593235.1. Lineage (NCBI taxonomy): Eukaryota > Metazoa > Chordata > Mammalia > Dasyuromorphia > Dasyuridae > Sminthopsis > Sminthopsis crassicaudata. Next base: position 296,944,680 of record NC_133617.1, on the reverse strand, counting down.
GTTATGATATTCCTTGGAGTTTTCAGTTTCAGGTTTCTTTCAGGGGGTGATTGGTGAACTCTTTCAATGGCTATTTTATCCTACGTGATATCAGGATATCAGGATATTCTCCAGGACATCAGGAAAGTTTTCTTTGTTCATTTTTTGCAAGATGTTGTCTAGGCTCTTTTTTCCATTGTGGTTTTCAAATAGTCCATTAATTCTTAGATTGTCTCTGCTGGATCTATATTCTAGGTCAGTTGTTTTCCAATGAGGTTTTTATATTTTCTTCTATATTTTTTAGATATTTTTTCTATTTATTAATTTCTTTTAATTTTGTTTGACTGATTTTTGCTGCCTCCATTTGTTCAATTCTAATTTTTAGTGAATTATTATCTTCAGTTAGTTTTTTTTACTTCCTTTTGCATTTGGCCAATTGAACTTTTAAATTAAATGTTTTGTTCATTATATGTTCCCAGGCAGAGTAGCATACACTACTAAGAGCCTCTCAATATATTCCCTGATGTGTGGAAGCCTTTCTGCCATGGATCTCCCTGCACTGGGTCATTTTCTTCCCTTTCCAATTGAGCCAGAACTTTCCTGAAGTTTTTCCAAAATATCTTCTGCTGGAAATTTGTTATCCTCCAAATATTTCTGGGTTCTTTTGCTCCAAAAGCTGTTCAGAGGGTTGGTCAGTTGATGATTTTGAGGGAAGACAAGAAGAGCTCACGCAAAAATGTGTCTACTATTCTCTGTAGTGTTGTGTCTCCCCAACCTCCCCTGTCAATTTTATTTTTCTTAACTACAATAGGGAAAAAAGAAGCTTCAAAAAAGATGTAGAACTAAGGTTTTGAATGGGCAGAATTATGACAATGGATAACACATATGGCAGGCCTATTTGATTATTATTTTGCTTCTGTTTTCACTATCAATAGAAATTAACTTTTCATGGTAAAAGAGGAACAAATATAGCTAATATAGTATTGAAGTCAGGAAGGTTAGTTTTTTTCTGTTGAGTCTAATTTACATTGCTTAGATGAAATATGTCCTTGGATATGAAAAGTACAATAATTCTTGAATTACTGTCAGTCATATTTTAGAGATTATGAAAAGCAGGAGAGATACTACAGGATTGAAGGAAAGGAAATGTCCCAATTATTTTTAAAGGAAGAGAACAGTATTTGCTAACAATAGAACAGTGAACTTGACTTTGACTCTTGGAAAAATTCGGAAACACACTATTAAAGAAGTGGTTAATTAGCATTTAGGAAAGGAAGTTACCATAAAGCACCATGATAGGTAAAACAAGAATAGATCATGTCAGACTAGTCTTATTTTTTGACATGTTAAGTAAACTGACAGATAAGAAGAGCACTGAAGTTAGAGCTTACTTAGATTTAGTGGAATGTTGAGTAAAATATTTCTGCTATAATTCTGTAATAGAAGGTAGAATATCAGACAAATAGTATTGCAATTAAATAAATGCAAAGTATCATAAAGGACAGAAGCAAAGATTTTCTAGTTAAGTGTGCTTGGGATCTATGCTTGGCCTTGGCCTTGTGATTCTTACTACTTTTTATCAATGATGTGAACAAAGGCACAAATGACATCAAATTTTCATATGGCCTAAAATGGGGGTAGATATATAGCAAACTAGATGATGAAGTCAAAATATAAAAAGATCCCAACAGGCTAGAACATTGGGTTAATCTATTAAGGAAGACTCTAAAAGGAATAACTATAAAGTTTTAAACTTGAGTTAAAAAAATTGTCTTAATAGAGACATAATTATAATACCTAGTATTTTTAATATTTGCAAAGAACTTTACACATATCATATAATTGGTTTCTTACACTAACTCTGAGAACAGATATTATTATTTCCATTTTATACAACAGGAAACTGAAGCATTATAGAAAGTAACTTTTTCAAGATCATAGAAAACATCTAATAGATGTTTTCTAATGGATATATGAAGCAGAATTTGAATTCAATTCTTTCTCACTCCAAGACTAGGCCTCTATTTACTATGCAACCTTGCTTATTATTTATATTTATTAAGATGTTAACTTGATTTAAAAAAAATCTCTGTTTGTTTTAATCGATTGCATGGTCAGTGCCAATTAATAGTGTGACATAGTACCATAAAAACTATCTTGCCCTCTTAGATTTAATGTACAGCAACACAACTTCTAGACATAAAGAGGTATGCTCTTTCTGGCTGGACCATATCTGCTATGTTGTATCCCATTCTGGGTCATGCTATCTTTTTGTGACTGTGTATAGCCATAAGGCTTAGGACATTATAATTTCTGAAAAATTCAAACTGAGAAATAGTGGAGCATGCCAATAATCTTTGCTACTAGGTCAAGGATGGTGGATTGCTTGAATTTGAGAATTATGTACTGCTCTAGGTCTAAAGGCAATTAGGTATCCTTACTGGCATCAATATAGTGATATCTCAGGGAGTCACCAGGCTTCTTAAAGAAGGGTGAACTGGAAAGAGAATATAGAATATGTTTGTAGGTGGCTGCTGTACATCCAGCCTTGGACAAGGTGGAGAGAAAAGAAGAAAGAAAGGGAAAAAGAAAGGAAGAAAGAAACAAGAAAAGGGAGAAGAAAGTGAGAAGGCAAGGAAGAAGTGAAAAAATTGAAAATCACACAGAGGGTAATAATGAGACACTGGGTCAGTCTAAGTCCCAAGTAATTATGCAGGGGAAGTAGTATAAAGAATATCCCAAAGAAATATGTGACTAGAAAGATGGTCATGAATAGGAAAAAAAATAGGTTGAATGTCTCCGTTTTCCGTTGGTATCTCCATTATGTCAGGAGCATTATGGGGAAACCCCCAGTATATTTAATCTTTTGTTAAGATGTTATCAAAAAATTGGTTGAGAGCTTCAGATGGGAGACTGGCATTATGATTATGGTTATGATTTGCTTCCCTGGAAGAAGTATATCACATCAATGAGATCACAGATCCACTGGAAAATCAGAGCAATAAATAATGATGCTCTGAAATTCTTAATTAAGAATTCACCACTCATTTTCTATATGTAATTAAATGTTGAATTCTTATAGTACTAGGAAAGTATTACTGCAAATAGAACTTTATTGCATGATAATACTAAGACATGGGGGAAAGTAGAAACATAATAAATGCATTCTAATCCATCCAAGTCTTTTCCTTCTAAAAGAAAGATAAGAAAAATTAATAACTTAATGATGCATAGAACAAAAATGTAAAGTGAGATGAAAGATGGCATTTTGACACTGAGCCAATGTGAATTAAACCATTTTCACTGAAAAATCATAAAATCCAAGTCATTATAAGTTTTGCTCCTTAAAAAAAACACACTTCATTTATTTAACACTTGGTATTCTGAGCTATCAAAATAACCACAGCCAGTAATTAATCCTCATGAGTTCACTGGAGAAATGTTATTATTCTCAATTTTTGCATTTAGAATAGATCAATGCCAAAACTCCAGATTTCTGAAATAAGCCACTTCTCAATGCTCCCTATGTTTTTAGTTTTATTATTTGACTTTGTTTTGGCTTCAATAAAATGGTTCAGTTCCCAGCCATCAGCCATCTCCAAATCCAGGTGCAGCCTGGGTGATGCTAAACTCCAGCCTGTGTGGTCATACTAATGCCATTATGCAGTTCAGCCCACTTCAGTCCAGGAAGCTATGAACACTGAAGCCAGGAGGAGAGTGCTGTTGTTCTAGATGTGATATACCTGGGCAAGGGGCCAGGGTTTGAAGGGTAAGAATGAAACATTTGCTGAAATAAGCAGACACTGTGTATCAGAAGGAGAGGAAAAAATAACCTTCAATTCTTGTTTGTGGCTTTATAAATGCAGATAGAGGCAAAAAAGTTAGAAGGAATGAAACATAGGATGAGAGAAATCAATGAAACAAAAAGTAGAAGGTGAATGAAAGTGGCAACAGTGAGAGAAAGAACACTGATCAGAGATGAAGTTTGGAAAAGAGAGATAAGAAAGAACAAGGAGTAGAGAAAATCCCAGATTTAAGTGGGGCAAGGGATTTCATATTTCCCAAAAAGACCCCTTTGGTAGAGACGGTCTGTAATGTAGGCAAAGGAGGCTATTCTACCCCATACTTTGCTGAATTAAATTGTCAAAGGCTTTGAAAAGATATAAATATGTAACTGAGGAGAATAAAGATAGCATTTGCTGTTACATCAAATTTGATAAAACAGAAAGTGTTAGTATTCCTCTTGCTGCAGGTGAGACATTGATCACAAGGTGGGAAAAGGAAGCATTTTCCCCTCTTTTATAAAGTACTGACTGTGATCTTCTTAACTCCCTCACTCCCCCCCTTTTGCCTTCCATCAAAACACATATACATGAGGGAGCTGGCAATGGGAATTCATCTAATTCTATGGTGCCTCTCACATATAGTTTGAGAAGTCAATTGCTTAGATGGGTCATCCAGTCATTTCCAGTGGGGCAATTCTTATGGCTTTTTCATGTGACACTGCTGGCAAGTGATGAGAATATGTCCTGTTTTATTCTGAAATGTCACTTTTTTTTTTTCTACAGGCAGAAGGTTTAACAGACTGTTTACAATGATTGACAAGTTCCAGCTGGAATGAAGAGAGAAAGAGTAATGAAGCACAAATATAATAAGCCTTCAGTAACAAAGTTTTCATTTTGAAAGGAGGATGTCCCACGTCATTGTTTTGAAGGTCAAATGAAAGGTACAAACTTAAAATCAGAATGGATCAAATATATTCATTTGGGATCGAGGGGGTATGTTTCCCAGAACTGAAGAAGATGGCAATGGAATATTTTATTTCTAGATTTTTGTCTTTAAGTGTATGCTGTCTTTTATTCACATTTTGAGTCAATTTTCTAGGACTAATGAAGATGATGTACCATAGACCACATACTTTCAATGGGCCCATCTTGTGCTAGATGACCAAAATAATGTAACAATTTGCGTGTGTGTGTGTGTGTGTGTGTGTGTGTGTGTGTGTGTGTGTGTAAGGGGGTAGGTATACTGGAATCATAACATCTCTCCATTTATGCAGATGTACAGATCCAGATGAAACATGAAATTCTCAGGATCATATAACAATTTAAGAGGCTGAATTAGAATTCAAATCTTCTTGATTCCAAGCCTAGCACTATATTCATTCATTCATTCATTCAGCAAGCATTTATTAACTTTCTGCCAGTGGCAAATACTATACTAGTTTATAAGAATACAAAGGCAAAATTGAAATTCCCAGCCTCAAAGAACTTAATTGCACACTTTGTTGTTGTTCTGAGGGAGATGAAGAAATACAAAGTTAAGTAAATACTATAAAAGTTCAAAGTAATTTTGGAGAGACAGAGGACTGGATATGTGACATGCAGAAGGTAGTAACTGAATTGAGCTTTGATGAAAGCTGAGGATCCTATGAGGCAAAAATGAGGAAGGTGTGAACTCTAGCATAAGAGGGTATTGATCACATTAAAGCATGGGGACTGGAGATAGAATAAAAGCAATCAAGGCTGTTTGGCTGAATATGAAGGAGAGCCTGGTTATGAATATCTTTAAATATGTGGATAAACTTCGAAAGCTAGCCTGAAGCCATATTGTGAAGTCTCTAAAAGACAAACAAAAACATTTCTATTTTATCTTAGATACAACTGGAGTTTCTCAAGTAGAGGACTGATCTGATCCGAACTAGACAATATATAATATATAGGGAGAAGAAACAAGTAAAGAAGAGAAGAAGGCATTGGACAGACCTTGTAGGGCATACAAGCAAAAAATGAACTATGAATGATGTCCAACAAAGGAAGTTAAGGAGCAGCAAGGTATGCAGAAGAATCAGAAGAGAGCAGTATCCTCATGAGTTAAGCAGAAAACATCCAGAAAAGGAAGATGGCAATACCAAATGCTACAGAAAAGAATGATTTCTAAGAAGAAGCAGTCTCATTAAGTGATCACTGGTAACCTTGGGGAAAACACTTTTGTTTGAATGATGTTGTCAAAGGACATTTTGCAATGGATTCAGAAATGAGTGAATGCAGTAAAGGCAATGAATATAAATATCTTTTTTTTTTTTTTTTTAAGAGTTTGGCAATGAAAGGGAGGGAAGATAAAGGAAGATAACTTTGAGTAGAAGATAGAGTCAAATGATATAATATTTAAGACAATAACAAATACTTACATAGTGATTACTATGGGTCAGAATTATGTTAAGTCCTTTACAATTATTATCTCATTTGATCCTCATAACAATTGTGTGAGACAGGTGTTATTATTATCAGTCACAACATGTTATAGAAATGTAAATTATCATTATGCTGGAGACATCCAGATTAGTTAGGGATTAAACTAATGACCTTGAATCTATAAGGACCACACTCCAGGATAAGGAGATACCCATCCAAAACCAAAAGAAGAATAGTAATTTTGGCTTCATTCAATATCCAAAAACTTACAAGGAGCTTTACTTTTACTTAGAATGGATTGAATCAGGAAATAAAGGCCACAATATCCACTATGGATAAACTAATGATTTTCTTTTGAAGACAAAGCTCATAAACTGCTTCAAAAATCTCCTGACTGCTTTCTTGTCAGTATTATTTCCCATTAGATCATTCCTCACATTTGCAATCCTTTGAAAACAAATGAGTTCTCAATGATTGTTGTGAAGTAATTTGCTTTTTGTCCCACTTACTCTTTGTTTTCTCCTCTCTAATGAGGCTGCTAATGGTGACCTTTATTGATTTGATGCACATTATTAAGGATGATGATAAGATGCAGTAAAGAGGAAGCTTTTCCAGAAGTAATAAGGTCAGTGTACCTGGCTTACATGCTTCTCCAGGGAGACCAGCCTAAAATACTGCAGTTCCTTGTGAAACTTTCAGTATGTATTTTTTAAAAATCACAGCTAGAATGCAATTCAGTAAAAAGCTACACAAACAATAGATTGGCTGGAGGGACTGACTTAGGAGGATAGATTAAAATAACTGAATATGCATAACTTGGTAAAACAACTCAGGAGGATATGACAGCTGACTACAAATATCTGAAGGGCATATTCATAAAGGAGAAACTTCTTAGTGATAGTTTAGTATCTCTATGAAGAGTAATGGGGTGAATATAATAGACTAGAAATTTCTGTTGAGTATTAGTAAACCTTTCTGAAAGCAAAGCATGTTAGATCATGAAAAGATTATCTTTGGGAAAGGTTATTATATAGTCCAAGCTGGAAAGTAATGCAGGGTGGGGCAGAAATAGACATTTTAGTGATGAAAGGAATTACAGACATCAGATCTATTCCATCAAGTACATTTTTTTAGGGAATTTAGCAAGGACTAGAGAGAATAAATGACTTGCTTTAGTCTTCAAGGGAATTAGTGAAAGAGTACAGACAATAAATAAACCTGACTTTCAGTCAACTGTTCCTTTTCCACACCATTTCTCCTCTTAAAGTATACAACTGGATAATTTCAAGAGAAGGCAGAAGATATTGGTCTTGAGAATTTTCAAAATTTTCTGATTTGACTATTAATTTATATAGAGTTCATCAGGATTAACTTTTTTGAATTAGGTAAAGACAAAGGTATGTGAGAATTTCAAGTTTATACATTTTGATCACATGACAATGAGGAGTGATAATCTTAAGGCAATGCAAAAATCTAATACAAACATTAATTTGTTAATAATTTGTTTAACATTCATAATGTGCCATCTGGTGCAATGGGTAATAGAGACACAAAATAATTTTCAGGGAGGAACATGGGATGTAGAGGGTAGAGCAATAACAACTAGAGAAATCAGGAAAGGCTTTGAAAAGGAGTAGCAGTTGATCTAAGACTTAAAGGAAGAGAAGGAAGTGAGGAGTGTTTTATTGGGAAATTTGCTCAAAGTTTTGGAGATTGGAAACAACATATCAGATAGTTTAGCTGAATGTGGATTACATGAGCAGTAAGGTGAATGCAATCTGGAAAAATAGTCTGGAGCCAATTATGAAACATGGATTGAGTCTAATACATGATGGAAATTAGAAGGACAGTTAGGTATCTCCATGATTGGAATATTGGAACTGGCGTCATGAACACCTGTGTTCACATCTGATTTCAGATCTTAGGAAAGTAATTTAACCTCTCTTTGCCTGGAGGGTAATTAAATGGCTGTGGCATCTCAATTGGTGAAAGCTATAACTAAGATTTTTAGAAGTGGAATGTGGGACCCCTATTGGGGTGAAAGTCATAACAAGAACACATTGTCCAGAAAATAACCTCATATTCCTGAAAACTGACCAGTTTTTAGCCTTAAGGGTCTGTACATCTAACCACCTGCACTAGTCTGACATCTGGGGCCTAGGAACTGAACCAGTACTCAGCAGAAATCAAAACACTAGCCAAATTATACTAATATATGCAATTTTGCTCTAGAGTTTCTCCTCTCTTTATTTGATTTGTATAAACACCATGGGCCTTTTCCAGCATATTTGTGGAAATTTTGATCAACTGAATTATCTTGTGGCCCACTGTCACTATTATAAGTGTCCATATGATTATTAAAACTATTTATATAGGTATACTGGAAGTTCCTGCCTCTTTCTTCTGTATCAACTTCACTCCTTTGTTTGGTGGGAAGTTTAGAATCTTTCTGTAGAAGGGAATCCTGGACCCTACAGTGGCTTAGTAAATAGAGCATACCTGGAATCAGGAAGATTTTAATTCTAATTCCAGCCTCATATACTTACTACCTCTGTGATCCTGGACAAATCACTTAATCTTTGCTAGTCTTAATTCACTAGAGAAGAAAATGGCAAACTATTCCATTACTCTTGTCAAAAAAGCCTCATGGGTAGTATGGTCCATGACATCAGGAAAAATTGGATATGACTGAACAATAACAAATGCCAAAAACCTAACACAAAAAATAGTTATAGAAATAGCAAATATGAATAGAATGCACAGGCAACTTCTCTCACACCTCCATACTCATTGGTCCTAAAGAAAGAGTCATAATACTCCTTGATTTGAGCTATCAATTTCTGATTTTTCTTTTACCTCCATATTCAGCAATACTTCTTTTGAAGTCTATTTTATCAAACATTTCTACTCAAACTGGATTGTACTATCCTTAATATACAGACTCTTAGATCATTCTCCTCTCTTTTTGAAGAAGCACAAGATCTGGTTCATGATCTTCTTTTCCCAAATTTTTCTCTTATATGAGGAAATTTCAATAAATACTTTAATATTCCCTCAGATTATTTAGCTTCCCAAATCCTCAGTTCTCCTTAAATCACATGAAATTTCCCTTCACTCTTAGACATGCAAATATTCCACTTCCCAAATTAAAAAATTTAGCATTTCTCAACTGACAATCATCTGTCATTCTTTTCACTATTCTTTACTCGCTCTAGAACCTCCTCTTCCTTCCCTTCACCTTCATCATCATCATCTTATTTTTCTTGTTCTTCTTTCTTTTTCTTCTTCTCCTTTTCTGAGAAACTTCAGTACTTTCTCAGGCTCTGACTTCATGTTTCAATTATATATTGTCATCTTTTTGACACTATTTTATTGCTGACTTTGACTGAGTCTCTGGCAAGTCCTCCCAAGTCTCAATTTTAGATCACTCCTGCCATTGGCTGTTTTCACTTTTACATTCATAATTTCAAAAATTTTGGAAAAAATATGAAAGCATTGTTACTGAGTTCACTAGAAATTTATGGAGGAAGGGGGAAATGGAGGGATAAAAAACTTTTTAACACAAGATTTTGAAGGGTGAATGTTGAAAATTACCTTTGCATATTATTTTGAAAATAAAAAACTATTATTAACAAAAAACTAAGCTTAATAGAAAAAAAGATACAAAATTGAAGGCCAAAAATAAAAAGTCAATCTTTTGTGCTAACAGAATTTTTAACTGTCATACAGGCAGAGCTCAAAAATAAAGATATGAAATGCAAAGTATGCAAAGTTATTATGTTAGATAATAACAAAAAATAAATTTATGTTACATAAATACAATTGTCCTTACTCCTGTAAGGCAATACATTCCTGTAAGGCAATTTTTAAAGAAGGCCATCTATAATAAGTGTTTCACTTCTTTTTCTCTCACTTTCTTCTTTGTAATGTTTGGGTTAACTTTCTGGAGGTCCTCTAGAAGGGCTTTGGTCTCAGCAGGATAGACACCAAGAGAATGGACAAAAATAGAGTCCAATGTCTTTATTGTCTCTTATACAGTTTGTGTCTCTCATAGTCTGACACTAATCTCAGTCTGACAGTCTCCTCTAGCAGTCTGCCAGTCTGCCAATCTCAACCAGTCTCCTCTTTTAGTGCAAGAGGCAGAAGAGTCACAAGAAGGATGGTCAAAGATAGAATGTCTCTATCTTCCAGTTCTTCTTAGCTCTTATATACCTTATTGTAATTACATCATTACAGCATTCTGATTATTTATGAACTAGAGAACCATTACATCACCATACTAAGTACTAAGTATATATGTGAACTAGAGAACCATTATCTCATTAATTCCACTGAGTTAACATCATGTTTCAAGTATACTTCTCTAGAGTTCCAGCCCCCTATACTTTTTAACTCTCTAAAATTTGTTTCTGAATTTGTCATTCAACTAAAATAGTTTTTGCTAAAATTAAAAATTTTAACTGTCAAAATTAGTGGTCTTTCCCTTCAAACTGTATCTTGTGAAGCCTTTTGAAATTGTTGACAACTCTCGACGTTTATTCATGATACTCCTATCCCCTGGTTCTCCCTCTACTTATCTAACCATTCCTTCTCAGTATCCTGGATCTTCATCCATATAACAACTATGGAATGTTAATCATGGGTGTCCCACAGGTTTCTATTCTTAGGATTGCCTTCTCTTCTTCCTCTATATTATTTTATTTGGTGATCTCATCAGCTCCCATGAATTCATTTGTTAACACTATGTTGATGATTCCCAAAATTGCTTATCCAATTGCTCTGAAAAATTTGAACCAGATGACTTGAAGACACTTTAAACTTAACATGTTTAAAATTAAATCCATGTCCCCCTTCCCCAACCCTTCTCTTTACTATTGTAGACAGTACCACAATCGTCCCAGCCACCTAAACTTGAAACTTATAACCGTATTTAACTCTTCACTGTTACCCCTTACACAGTGGACCAAAGATGATTAATTTTATCTTTGTTGCATCTCATGAATATTGTCCTTCTCTTTTTGACACAATAGTTCTGATCCATGCCCTTTTATATCTTAATTCCAGAACTATTTCAATAGCCTGTTGGTTGGTGTCCCTGGTAAAGTTACTCCCCACTACTATACATCAGCTTCCCAATATGACTTAAAAAACTCATATCTGATCATTCCAGACTTCTACTCAATAAAAACCAGTACATATTATCACTTTTGGGATGAAACATAATATCCTCTGTTTGGCATTCAAAGTCCTTCACGATGTGCCCACAATTTTCCACTTTGTCACACCTTCCACTTCACCCCCTACAGGGAACACAAGAATTATCTCCCACTTCATCTCTGCCTTCTAACTTCATTGGATGCTGTCCAAGGCTCAGCTAAAAATCCAATCTAATAAGAGGAAGTTTTTCCAGCTATCTCTTTATTCTAGTTCCTTTCTTAAATTGTATATTTCCAATTTATATTACACATAGATTATATTTACATTGTTTTATATTATCTCCTCTTAAGATTCTTAATAACAGTGACTTTTTTTTTAATCTTTCAATTCTGGAACTGATTTATTTTTCTATTCCTATTGGACATTACTTACTTTCCTATACTCTGTAGTTCAGTTCTGGATGGTTCACATGCCTGGATTACATTTTCTCTCACTTCTGTCGCATAGAATCTTTCTCTCCTTTTAAGATATGACTCAAATATAAGTTTCTACTTGAAACTTTTCCACATTCCCTTAGATGCTAGGATGTTCTCTTGTATTTAACTAGTTTGTATAGTTTTATATTTTTTCAATTTATATTTGTTCTGTATTCATTTATCTATTTATATATACACATATCTATATATTTATATATACACATATCTATATCCATATCTATATATATCTTCATATAACTAAAATAATCATATAGAACAGAGATTTATATATATATAATAATTTTAAATCTAATGAAGAATTTCGAGTATTTGGATCTGTGATAACTTATGGCAAAAGTTGGCTGAACAGAAAAGTTTATTAATATTGGACTATGGACAATGCTGTCATGTTTTCCAAGTCATCAGTAGAGTGAAGCAAAGTGTAACTTTACTTCCAAAATTTTTAGCATGTTGTTTTCAACAATGTTGTCAGACACTTTAAAAGAAGATGAAAAAGATATCGAGGTTAGCTATCATATTGATTGTAATTTATTTTACTTGAAAGGGTTTCAAGTCAAGACTAATGTTGGAAGGAGAGTTGATGGATGCATGACTTTTTATTCACAGATTATTGTGCACTCAATGCATCCTCTGAGGTTGTGATAACAAAGTTTGGGTTAATTTTCTATGATTTTCTATGACATACTAATTTTGGCCCAAAAACTAATACCAAGACCATAGAAGTTTTCTACCAGGCAGCACCACACCAATCATATGTGAAACTGTATGTTAACAATAAATGAGGAAATTTTGAATGCCATGGATAAATTCCCTTATCTTGTCAGTATACTTTCCAGGGAGGCAAACATAGATGATTAGATTAATGAACACATTGTGAGTGCTACTTCAGTTTTTGGAAGGCTTTGAGAGAAAATGTAGGAGAGAAGAGATATTAAACTGATTACCAAACTGAAGGTCTACTGAGTCATTGTGCTAACCACATTTTTGTATGCCTGAAAAACCTGAACAGTATACCAGCAACATGCCAGAAAATTGAATTACTTCCCTTTAACTTGTGTTTGAAAGATACTGAAGGTCATCTGGTGAAATAAGTCAACAGATATTGAGGTTTTTTGTTGTTGTAGTTGTTTGTTTTTAATTAAAGCTTTTTATTTTTAAAACATGCACATGGATAATTTTTCAGGAATTTGTGCTCCAATTTGCCTTCCCTTTTCTCCACCCTCTCCCCTAGATGGCAAGTAATCCAATATATGTTAAATTTTGGAGAAATACATGTTAAATCCAATATATACATACATATTTATACAATTATCTTGCTGCTCAAAAAAAATCAGAAAAGGAAAAAAATGAGAAAGAAAATTAAATGCAAGCAAACAACAACAAAAATAGTGAAAATACTATGTTGTGAACCACACTTATTTCTCACACTCCTCTCTTTGGGTGCAGGTGGCTCTCTTCATCACAACATCATTGGAACTGGGCTGAATCATCTCATTGTTGAAAAGAGTCATGTCCATGAGAACTGATGATCATATAATCTTGTTAATGTTGTGTACAAAGATCTCCTGGTTCTGCTCATTTCACTTAGCATCACTTCATGTAAGTCTTTTCAGGCCTTTCTTATAAAACAGGCCTGGTCATTTCTTATAGAACAATACTATTACATAACATGCATATACTATAACTTATTCAGCCATTCTCCAATTAATGGGCATCCATTCAGTTTACAGGTTCTTGACACCACAAAAAGGGCTGCCATAAACAGTTTGTTTCCCTTTCCCTCTTTTAAGATCTCTTTGGGATATAAGCCCAGTAGAAACACTGCTAGATCAAAGGGTATGCAATTTTACAGCTTTTTGAGCATAGTTCCAAAATGCTCTCCAGAATGGTTGAATCCATTCACATTTGCACCAACAATGTATTAGTTTCCCACTTTTCCCACATTCCTTCCAACATTAGTCATCTTTTCCTGCCATCTTAGCCAATCTGAGATGTGTGTAGTGGTAACTCAGAGCTGTATTAATTTGCATTTCTCTGATCAATAGTGATTTAGAGCACCTTTTCATATGACTAGAAATAATTTCAATTTCTTAATTTGAAAATTGTTCATATCCTTTGACCATTTGTCAACTGGAGAATGACTTGAAATCTTATAAATTGAGTCAATTCTCTATATATTTTAGAAATGAGGCCTTTATCAGTACCTTTAAATGTAAAAAATGTTCTACCAATTTATTGCTTCCCTTTTAATCTTGCCTGCATTAGTTTTGTTTGTACAAAACATTTTTAACTTAATATAATCAAAATTATGAGTTCCAGTTTTGCTTTGGTCACAAATTCCTTCTTTCTCCACAGATCTGAGAGATAAACTACCATATGTTCTTCTAATTTGCTTATAATATCACTTTTTATATCTAAATCATGAAAAAAATTCAACCTTATATTGGTATAGGGTATTAGGTGTGGGTCAGTGACTAGTTTCTGCCATACTAGTTTACAATTTTCCCACCAGTTTTTGTCAAATAATGAGTTCTTATCACAAAAGCTGGGGTCATTAGCTTTGTCAAACACTAGATTACTATAGTTATTGACTATTTTGTCCTGTGAACCTAATTTATTTCACTGATCGACTACTCTATTTCTTAGCTAGTACCAAATGGTTTTGATGACCACTGCTTTATAATCTAGATTAGGTCTGGCATATCTAGGCCACTTTCATTGACATTTTTTCTTTCATTAATTCCCTTGAAATTCTTGACTTTTTGTTCTTCCAGATGAATTTTGTTATTATTTTTTCTGGATCTGGAAAATAATTTCTTAGGAGTTGATTAGTATAGTACTAAATAAGCAGATTAATTTAAGTAGTATTATCATTTTTATTATATTCACTCAGCCTACTCATGAGCATGTCATATTTTTCCAACTGATTATATCTGACTTTATTTGTGTGGAAAGCGTTTTGACTTTCCTGATTTTCACTGGAAGGTAAATTCCCAAATATTTTATACTAGTTACAATTATTTTAAATAGAATTTCTCCTTGTATCTCTTGCTGTTGGACTTTATTAGTAATATATAAAAATGCTGATTTCTGTGGATTTATTTTGTATCTTGCAACTTTGCTAAAGTTTTGACTTGCTTCTAGTAGTTTTTTTTAATTGATTCTCTAGAGTTCCCTAAGTGTACCATCATATCACCTGCAAAGCATGATAACTTGGTTTCATCATTACCTAGTCTAGTCCCTTAAATCTCTTTTTTCTTTTCTTATTGACAAAGCTAGCATTTCTAATATAATATTGGATAGTAATGGTGATAGTGGGCAATCTTGTTTCACCACTGATCTTATTGGGAATAGTTCCAGTTTATCCCCATTATATATGCTGCTTGCTGATGGTTTTAAATAGACGCTACTGATCATTTTAAGGAAAAGTCCATTTATTCCTATACTCCCTAGTGTTTTTAATAGAAATGGGAGTTGAATTTATCAAATGCTTTTTCTGCATCTATTAAAATAATAATATGATTTTTGTTAATTTGGTTGTTGATACAGTCATTTATACTAATAGTATCACCCACCTCTACTTCTACCCAAAAAGGACTAATTAAAATATACTTCTTATCCTTTATGATCTCTATAACACTAACCTCTAACATAATGCTCTTTATGGTCATGCAAAGTAAACCATCCCTGCAGTCTTGGTGTAAATTGGTGTAATTCTATGTAAATTGGTGGTATTCTACTTCAATATAGTGAATTATCTTGGGGATAAATTTCTGTAATCTCTTTGCTAATATTTTATTTAATATTTTTGCATCAATATTCATTAGGAAAATTGGCCTATAATTTTCTTTCTCTGTTTTTCACCTTACCTGGTTTAGGTATCAACACCATATCTGTGTCTTGAAAGGAATTTGGTAGGAGTCCTTCTTTCTCTATCTTTTCAAATGGTTTATATAGTATTGGAATTAATTGTTCTTCAAATGTTTGAAAGAATTCACCTGGAAATCAATCTGGCTCTGGATATTTTTTCCTTAAGGAACTTATTAATAGCTTGTTCTATTTCTTTTTCTATAATGGGACTATTTAAGTAATTTATTTATTTCCTCTTCTGTTAATCTGGGTAATTTATTTATATTTGTAGGTATTCCTCCAGTTTACTTAGATTATCGATTTTATTGACATATAGCTAGGCAAAATAACTCCTAATTATTGTTCTAATTTCTTCTTCATTGGTAGAAAGTTCTCTTTTCATTTTTGAAACTAACAATTTGATTTTCTTCTTTCCTTTTCTAATCAAATTAACTAAAGATTTATCAATTTTGTTGTTTTTTTCATAAAATCAACTCTGTTTTATTTATTAATTCATTTGTTTTCTTTCTTTCAATTTTATTAATTTCCTCTTATTTTTAGAATTTCAAATTTAGTATTTATTTGAATTTGCTCTTTTTCTAGTGTTTTTAGTTGTAAACCCAATTAATTAATTTTCTCTTTATTTTATCCAAGTAAGCATCTAGAGATATGCAATTTCTCCTAATAACTGCTTTGACTGCATCCCACAAATTTTGGTATGTTGTCTAATTGTTGTCATTTTCTTGGATAAAATTATTAATTGTGTCTATATTTGTTGCTTTGCCCATTCATTCTTTAGGATTAGATTATTTAGTTTCCAATTAATTTTTGGTCTATTTTCCCCTAGTCTTTTATTGTGTGTGATTTTTATTGCATCGTAATCTGAAAAAAAATGCATTTACTATTTCTGCCTTTCTGCATTTCATTTTGAGGTTTTTATACCCTAATATATGGTCAATTTTTACATAGATTCCATGAACCACTGAGAAACTTTAAACTCCTTTCTGTCTCCATTCAATTTTTCCCAAAGATCTATCATTTTAGTTTAAATGATTGATATATGTATGATATATATACCTATGAATATAGGTATGAGAAAATATCATATCTAACTTTTCTAAGATTCTTATATAGGTCCAGGAAGCACTGAAGAAAAAACCTTTTGCAGAATTCTCATTGCCTTTCCCAATTTTTCTTCTCTCTTTTGATATCATTTTTAAAATCTTTCAAGAAAGTTTTTTGAAATGGGGACCAGCTCATATCTTCCTATGGGGCTTCATCTGGAGTTGATTTGCCTTTAGGAACCTCAGGATTTGAGGTCTGTTCTTCTCTCTCTCCAAAAAAAAAAGCTACCTATGATCAGAGTTCTTTTTGCTTTTTTGCTCTTTTTAAGGATTGAGGTCTGCTCTTATAGCAAAGGAGCAATGGCAGTAGTAACCTCAGTTTGCTCTGGGACAGTTCTGCTAACTGACTTCTGGTGCTGGCTAATGATGGCCAGGACCTTGTTCTTCCAGGGCTCAGAGGTTTATAATTTGCCTTTTATATTTGCTTTGGGGAAGTTTATAGCAGATCTGCTAATCCCCACTTGTAATTAGGACAGAGTAGCCTATGAGTCTCATAGAAGATTCCCTTCTGCAGCAATACTTTGGCTCTGCACTCTGCTGTCTGTCTGGGTTCAGCAGCCTCTGCCCCGTCCCATTTGAAACAGACCTGTTCTGAAGTTTTTCCAAAGTATCTTCTTTTAGAAATGTCTTGTACTCCAAATCTTTGTGGGTTTTGTCATTTCAAAAAGGACACAATGGCTTCAAGTATTTGAAGAGTTATCCTGTACAAGATAGATTAGAGTCATTCTATTCATTTCCAAAGAGGAAAATTAACAGTAGTAGTTAGAAATTGAAGAGAGGAATTTGATATAAGGAACTACTCCTCAACATTAAGACTGTTCAAAAGTTAAATTGGGTACATGAGAGGTAATGATTTCCCTGATATGGGAGGCCTTTGAACTGGATGCTCATTTATTCACTAGAAGATCTTACATTTAAACATGGAAGGGAACTTTGAGACCCTCTAGTCCAATTCTCTTCTTTTTTCAGTTGAAGAATCTATAGAGAAACTTGAGTAATGTATCCAGTGTACTATAGGAATTAAATGTCATAGCTAGTGTTTGAATTCAAGTCCTCATCTGTAAATTCAGTCTTCTTTCCAATGTTTTCTTAATGTATTGCCCAATCATGTCTGGGTTAGATAAGATCAATTATGAGATTCCTTCCAATTCTGGGATTCTATGAATTTTTAACAGATTCATAGTCAATTACATGTCACCTTACCTTCTGCTCAACAAACTTGCAGTGACTCTTTATCACCTCCAACATCAAATGCAAAATCTTGTTTAGTATTCAAAACCCTTCCTCTTTCCTTTTTGTCTTACTGAAATCTTACTGAAATCTTACTCCCTTCTGAATATTGTTTGAATGTGACACTTCATTTCTAAGCTCTAGCACTTTTCCTGGGTGTTATGGTCTATGCCTGCAATGCTCTGCCTCCTCATCTCCTCCTTTTGACTTCCCAGATCTCTTTCAACTTCCAATTAAAATTTCATTTTCTGATACCCTTCCCAATCCCCCTTAATTCTTGTTCCTTACCTCTTTGAATTATTTTCTATAAATCCTATATTTAACTTGTTTGTACTTATTTGTTTCTCAATCTCACCTTTGGTCCTTCCCCTTAACAGTCTGTACAACTTACACTAATTTGTCTTTTCTGAACCTCTTCTTTCATTGTTTTTGCCTTTCTGCTTTTGTATACATGATATATTGTTGGCTCCCAAATATATTGTGAATTCATTTAGGGCAGGGATTATCTTTCCTCTCTGTGCTTAGTACAGTGCTTAGTATATAGTAGATAGTTAACAAATGTTTATTGACTGTTTATTAACTGTTTATTAACAGTCAATTAACAGTAGTGACTAAATGTTCATTCTTCTATGATGCTAATCTGGAAAGATGCTATTTTCTTTGGATGTTTGAAAAGATTGTGTTCAACTTTTTTTCGTTGAAATTTTGTTTTAGGGTATGTTATATAACTTTTAAGTTTATAATACTTTAAAAATCCCAGAACTCCTTCCTTTCATTATCTTAACTCACTATGCTAGTATGATTAAACAGAAGATCTTTACACAATTCTCCAAACTCTAAATAGGAGACCCCTTAAAAGATCCTAAAATACTCACAATTCAATAGAATCATTATTGAAACAAACAAACAAACAAACAAACAACAAAACAAAAAATATCATAACAAAGTAGATGTCAATCAGATGATGTTTATTCAGAGAACAAGGGCATATGAAAAGTCAGTAAACCATAGATAGGGAAACCTCCTCCCCCACCAAAAAAAATTCCAAGCAACTCAAGTTAATTCAATAATCACTTTAGTGTGCAAGGTACCTTGATGTTAAAACTTTAAACATGGTCAAAATAAGATTTCTGGCCCTTAATGAGTTGATAATCTCTTAGAGAAAATGCTTTAGGACAGAATGTGACAAATAATATAGATAAGATAATAAAAAGTACAATGATATGCAGGAAAGATATTAATGACAATTTCTTGGAAGAGGCTGAAGTTGAGCTAATCTTTGAATATAGAATGTCAACACTATAAGGGGAACAGTTTGTTATTGAATTGCTGGAATATATAGCATATACAAAAGCAGAAAGGCAAAAAGCAAACAAAGGAGAGGTTCAAAAAAGGCAAATTAGTGTATGTTGTTGTACTCTGTTATGGAGAAGTAACAGAAGATACAATTGAGAAAGCAGATGGGAGCAAAAATACAGAGGCCCTGAAGATTATCCTAATGACTTGGACACTTTTTCCAAGAATAGTTCCAAAGATGAAGTTGCCATTTTGTAGTGAAGATTGATACTATTAATGAGAAAAAAAGGATGGCTGAAAAAGGAATAGATTTTGGAGTTGAGTTGATTATGAATTTGATAATGGACATGTTGATAACCAGGGTCAATTTGAAATGCACAAAGTTATACCTCAAAGCTCCTTTCTCACTTCTGTGACAATTACCCCCCTCCTTATTACATTATCTCCTGAATACAACATATTCAATAAATCTATTTTTCAGATTTGTGAAAATCAAGGTGATTTTATGTAAAGGAAAGACTGCAATAATGAGATCAGAGATTCCTTGGTTTTACTTTGCAAGGTCAAAAGCAATATACAAGAGTACTAAATGTGTCTTTTATGGTTTCAAAGATTCACTGTGTTTTTAAAGAGAACATAAAATAGTAAGACTTCACTTGGACCCTGATATTGATCAGTTTGCTGCTTGTGCTGAGACATCAACATAGTAATTAGAATGCCCTCTAATTAGTTAAACCTCTTTCATTTTTCTTTTTTAAAGCATTACTATACAACACAAGTAACTAAGAGATTGTAAATGCAGAATTACACATAATTTTGTTAGCATTAATTGTGGCTAATTGAATTATGGTCTGACAAACGGTCTTAATTCTTTTTCAACTATCTTTTCCTGTTCCTTCAAAGATTACATTTATTTATAAGCCGAGTTACTGTGTATGTGTTTCATAACCAACCTCCCATCCTAATATGGAAGGATTTCCTTTTGCTTTCAGGAAGAAAACTTCGAAGAACCTTTTAGAATAATCTTCAGCATTGAGATTTAGAGTGACAGAGACAGAGAGAAACAGACAGATTGACAAACAGAGACAGAGATAGAAATACAGAGATACAGAGAGAGAAAGAATGTGTGTGTGTGTGTGTGTGTGTGTGTGTGTGTGTAGAAAGAAGCAAAGGAAGGAGAGGAAAAGGGAGAAGGACAGAAAGAAAGATAGGGAGAGGAACAAAGAGAGAGTGAAAGGGAGAAGGAAAGAAACAGGGACAGGGAGAGGGAGAGGAAAAGAGGAAGAAGAGGAAAGGAGGGGGAGGAGAGGGAAAAAGGAAGTGAATATGTGTAAAAGCGCTTAGGGGAAAAATACTGAAAATGTAATGAGTCATTACATGGCACTATGCTAAGCTTTTGGAAAGATACAGAATCAATTAATAAACAAACATTTATTAAGTGCCAATTGTATGTTAGAATTTGTACTAGGTATTAGGGATATAGGAAAACATAATTTATGCTAGTTTATTAGGATAAATTGAAGGAACTGGGGTTGTTCAACCTTAGAAGACTTAGGGACAAGATATCAGACTTCAAGTTTTTAAAGGACTTTCAGAAATGAGAAGGATGAAAGGAGGCTTATTCTGCTTGATTACCAAGGGGAGATCCAGAATCAAACATGGACAACAAAGAGACATTTGGATTTGATATAAGGACAAAAATCTAAAATCAAACCAAAACAAAACAACATTGCCTCCAACCATATCCACATGCCATCTTCCCACTACATTTCTTAGTAATTAGAGAATATGGCTATGTGTTAATTTTCACCTTTGATATGGTGTAATTCTTCAAAAATCTCAAGGACTTTCTAGTGACCAGAACCCCAAAGTTGGAAACCATTGTTACAGAACAATTTGATTGTTCAATTTTAACTTAGGAAATTAATTACTTTCACTATTGGATTTTGTGGTAAAAATGTCAATTTTATCAATTCCTCTAATATGTTCAAGACCAATAAAATATTTAATGATAGGCTCTTTTCATTACCCATATAATCATATCAGGTGACAGTGTCTAATATAATATTTTTGAGGATGTATTAGCCCTTGAAGAGGCAATGTAACTAACTCTTAGAGGCAGTGAGGGATATAAGAGTAGCTTTGAACTAGTAGAGTGCATTGGTGCTTATTTTCATGCTGAACAAGGGTGTCTGCAACAAATATATTCATTAAGGAGAGGCAACACAATTATTGTTAGTGTATATAAATGATTCTGTAGAAGTAGAATGTGTTATGAGCAGAGCAATACTGGGTATTCAAGTAGGACTAGCATTTCTAGCATGAGGGTTTGCTGAGTCCTTTTCAGAATTCATCCACATTTGTGCTCAACTCTCACCTGTGACATCAAGAAAGTGTAGTATATGTTATGGCCAAACACTTGTAATCCATCTCTCTAGACTGGCTAAACAACATTAACAATATTAAATGTAACCAATCATCCACAAACATATCAGTGAGTTAGGGGGTGTCTACTCCAAGCATGTAAAGATTTCTCCCAATTGAATGGGCAGTTGAGAACAATTTGTTTCAATGGCCACGAAGGCTGCTGAAGCGAGCATTGTGGAATACTTATAGATTGGTCAAACATCAGACACTAAAGTCACATACTGCAGTCTAGATCATCACCAGTCATCCTGTTTTTGTGTCTATGTTTGTGTTTGTGGAATGTTTTTGGTCCTAAGGGAAACTGACCCTATATAGAGAGATGGATCAGACTACTCTTTTGGACTTTATAAACCATTCTCAGAGTCCTAAAGAAAATTACTTAAAGTTTAGGCTTCACTCATGTCTAAGTTCTACACAAAAAAAGGGGGAGAGTAGATTGGCACTCTGCAATCTATTCAATGTAACTGAATTCTACATTCTCTACTTTAAATTCTCCATTGTAAATCAAGAATCGATCTATTTTTTAGCATAATTAATGTTTAACACACACAAAAAAAACCTCACAAGGGTATACTGACTAAGACTAAAGCTATCAACTTTAGTAATGTCATTACTATTGTATTCTCTTGAAAAGTGGAGACTTAAATATAAGAACATGAAATAGCTTTCAGGAGAGTTGAGTAGGCATTTTACATTTCACCTTGACTATGTACTATACAAATGAATATATCCAGATACATGTCCTTAAAAATTAAGCAAAGAGTTGGATCATCTTTTTATTGGTGCTCATCTCTTCCAAGAAATGATGTAGAGATTGTTGAAACTTCCTTCTTAATTTCAGCTTGTAGCAACACTGGACATATGATTATTAGCCCTTTCAGGTTGCTATCAAGGCTGAAAATCTCTCTCTCAGGATTCTAATCACTCACAAACTCTGGAAAGAAGCAATATAGAAAAAGCAACCACAGACTCAGTCTCAGACTTTCCCAGGAACGACATGTATTTTATCTGCCGTGTAATGTTACATGCTTTTACTTTATACTACTGCAGTGAGAGAAGAACACCAGTAACTTTCCATCTCTCTAGGAACATATTTGGTATATTTCTTTTTGTTCTCCATAAGGAAGAAGAGAAAAACAGAAAGACAGAGAGACAGAAATATTGAGACAGAGATAAATAGAGATAAATAGACTCAGAGACAGGGATATAAACAGAAAAAGAACAGATACAGAGAAATGGATTTGCTCAGTCGTGTAGGCAGTACCTTTTGGAAGCCGGATTAGAATACATGTATTTTCCTGATAAAACCATCTGAGCAGATGAGCCAAACAAGGTTAAGGATAATTGATAGGCCTCAGTCCCATTGGTGAGTTCAGGAAATGTCTACCTCAATTATGTAAACACTTCCCTAGCAAAATGATTGTGACTAATGCAATTATGCCTCACTTAAAGCCAATTCACTCATTACTTATGATATCATAGGTCATCTTCAAAATCAAAAGACAAACAAAAAATATTTTGTATTGTGTTTTAACGACGTGTTTTAACAGGCAATATCATGGACGAAATTCTTTAACTTTAGAAAAGGGGATATTTTTACCGAAGAAACTCCCCCTTTCATTCAAGTCTATATCAAAACCATTACTAGAGGTCTAAGTGAGTTCTGGCTATTTTTATTAGATTATAAATCATCAAATTCCCCAAACACCATAGAAGCACCCAATCATTGAGAGGAAATCAATCAATTCATCAGAATGGCCTATCCATCCTTTAAATCTTATGTGATTCTCTAGTACTCTAGTGGCTAGCTATCCTGTAATTCCTTAATGCTTGATAAAAATACTTCACACTTCATAAGAAGTAGATTTTTTTTACTCTTAATTGACCATCTCTTTATCTCTTTTGCTGGACTCATATAATATTATTAACAGTCCTGGGAAGAAATCATTTGATTGGATATACTGATAAACTGGAAAGTACCCCTAAACTGGTAAAACATTACTTTTTGCCTACCACCTGTCTACCACCACATGTCTACCACCTTTTTGCCTCTTCAACAAGAATCTGTGAATCATCCTTCCATTCACCTTTAGTTTCCTTTTCTATTATAGTTGCATTGATGGTATGAATACAAAATTTGATATGATTCATCTCTTACAATTTTGCACTAACCCATTAGTCATTGAAAAAAGGCTACCATATTCAGAGTTCCAATTTAGAGTAAAATTAATTGGTATATGCTGCAAAAACAGTGTAAAGCTTAGAACCCTTTGCCCTCTTTTCTTCATTCTGACATAATTACTATACTACAAGACAGGAATATTTTATATCTATTTTTGTTTCTGGGGTTTCTGTGGTCAAATAATTCATCACTCAGTGTCCAGTTTATTGATAATACAATTCTTTGTATGCAATTGTTTAATGACTTCAACAGAAAGGAAAGCACTTCTTTACTGTTCATTCATTAAAAAAAAGATGAATCTAATAGCTCCTTAATTATGTTGATTAAATTTAGCCTCAAAGAAGAGAAAAGAAAATATATTCCATTTATTTTGCATGTTCTGGTAAACTGTTTTTCTTTCTTTTTAAAAACCTTGTATCATGCAAAGTCTTAAGATTGAAAGAGAGGAGAGATATTTGAATATAACAAGAAAGAAGTGTAATTAATAAAAAGATGAATTAAAAAAATAGACCCTCCAAAATAACAGATTAGAGGCAACCTAGCTGAATTCTTTCAATATTACCTTCCAAACTTTAAAATAGTACCTCAAATTTGGGTGTGAGTCACCAAAAAATCAGAGTGAGATATCTAAGCCAGGTAAGAGAAGAATTTTGTTATATCAAGGTTGAGATTTGCCAGAGCATATATGTGTACACACTCCCATATCCCCATAATTCCCCAATATCTTAGATCCAGAAGATAAAATAGCAATGGAAAGATTCCACTGATCATTTCTTGAAAGAGATTTAAAAATGAAAACTCTTAGGAATATTTATATTATGTATTATATTTAAATTCCAGAATTCTTACATTAAAGAAAAAAATGCTTCAGATATTTCTTCCACAAATATTGGGGAGTCAAAGTCAGAATCACATTAAATTTAATAGCCTGCATGCTAAGGAAAAAGAGGGACTGCAATATGATATTTTGAAATAAAAGGGGCTAGAATTGCAATCAAGAATAATCTACCTGAAAAAATGAGTATAATAGTCAGGGAGAATATGGATATTTAATGAGGTAGAGGATTTTCAAAAATCCTTGATGAAAAAATTAGAACTGTATAAAAATTTGATATTCAAATACAAGACTCAAAAAACACAAAAGAAATGGCAAACATGAGAGGGTAACCATAAGAGATGCAATAAAATTAAACTGTTTATATGCCTAAATGAGATGACATATGTAACTACCTTATGATTATTAGGGCAGCTAAAAGAAATGTAGATAAACAGAAGGCATGAGTGTGAGACACTTATGTTGGAATAATCTAAAACAAATAATGAAGGGTGAGAAATAATGATATATTGGGAGTAGGCTGAAGGGGAAAGTGGAAAAGAAAATATTTTTAAATAAAATAGATGTACAAGAAAGAGCTTTTACTGTGGAAGAGAAAATGTAAGGTAGTGGGAGGCAATGCTTGAAACTCAGAGGTTTCAGAAGTTCAGAGAAACAAGCATTTCTATACACATTCATATGTGTATGGAAATGTAATTTAATCAATAAAGAAAAGGGAATGGAAGAAGATAAAAAAGAAGCATATGATACAAAAGATTAAAGATTAAAGAAGACATGTTAGAAGCAAAATGGAATTTTGAAGGACAAGATAAAAAGGAGAGAAGCAAAAAGAAAAGAATATGATATAGTAACTATAACTGAATATGAATTGCATGACAATTGCAGATGTGCACACACACACAGAGTTAAAGAACTAGAGCAGAATTTAACATGCTTCAGTTAAATTTTATAAAAGGTAGGAGTAGCAACCATAACCTCAGACAAAGAAAAAGCAAAAATAAACCTAATATAAAGATATAATTAAGAAAACCATATTTTGTTTAAAGTTATCATAGATGATGAAATAAAATGAAAACATTTTATGGCAAGTTACTCATGAAGTTCTTACTTCTTGAATATATGCTAAGTGTAGAACTGAGCCAAATTTAGAAAAATCAGAGCCATTTTCTAATTGATAAATGATCAAAGCAAATAAACAGGCAGTTAAAAATCAGTTATCTAAAATTACATAAAAATTATCACTATTGATTAGAGAAAAATAAATCAAAAAAGCTCTGAGATATGACTTTATACCTATCAGAAATGATAAATGCTGAAGGGGATAAGTTCTGTTCTATCATTGTTTGTACCATATGCTTTTGTTTGTTTCTTTTGGAAGTATGAGTTTTTGTATTCAATTCTATCAATATTCTCTTTCTGTTGTTGCCTTAAATGTGGTATTTCTAATTCTCTCCTCTATCATTTTATCTCTTAATACATAAATGCCAAGAGCTTCTTGTCTCTCCTTTACTTGGGCTGTGATCAATGGCTCTTCATCCCTTTTCTTTCCTTCCCAATACCTTGGTTTAAGTTAACAATCTTGCAGCTAAAGACATGGAGATATTCATATCTTAATGATTATAAAATGAGCTCTGAAAGGAACACTTTCCCCTTTCTTCGTCCTATGAAAGAAAAGAAAATGCTATGTGATCTAGTGGAAAGAGAGTTGGTCCTGGATTCAGAAAAAAGTGGACTCATATTTCAATTTTGTTACTTACAGTCTATATAATTTTGGGTAAGAGACTTTTGAGTCTAAGAGTCTCAATTAAATCTATAGTCTAAAGTAAATATTAGAATATAATATCTAAGACTGTTCTAGATTTACATCAAAATTGTTTTGTTGTTGTTCAAATAGATAAATAGTGTGTGAGTCTTTGGGACCTGGTTTGGAGTTTTTCTTGGCAAAGATATTGAAGTGCTTTATTATTTCCTCCTTTCATTCATTCTACAGATGATGAAATTGAGGCAAAATGATGAAATTGAGGCAAACAGTTAAGGGACTTATTAAAATCACCCATCTAACAAGTATCTGAGGCTAATTTAAGTTTGGTAAAATGAGTCTTCCTAATTACAGGATCCTGTGCTATATCCACCATACTACCTAGCTGTTGCTTCAATGATTCTAGTTCCATCCTTCAATATATAATTCCTAAATATGAAATATTATTATTATACTGGTGGTCACACCAGTCCTTGCCAGAAGGCTTGGAAAATTCAGATTGGACAGATACCAATTAGTTTGGCTGTATGAAAAGAAATATATAGTAAGTATCATTCAACTACTAGAATATTATAGAATATCCCATGTTTGGCGTCTTCTGGAAAGGACTATTGATTGTAGAAAGGGGTAATGATTAACTCAATATTATACATTGTATCCTTGAGTAACTTTAAAAAAAAATATTTTTTCTGGTTTGGGGTATAAGATATAAAATGTGAGGAGTAGAGAGGTCAGGAGTGTTAATGAGTATTTAAAATGAGAATGAAGATCATTATTTTCCTCATTTTAATAAAACTGTGGAAAAGAGCAACAGCAATATCTGCCCCTCCCAAAAAGCAAAATTAAATAACAGCTATTCATAAACAATCCATACTAATTTGCATGCATGTTTGTCAGAGAATAGTAAAAAAATATAACTAATGAACAGGCACAGTGTGAGATTTACATTTCATTGGATATTATTTTAATAATTCATATGCATAAATTTCTATGAGTTTTGTATACAACCTTGATTTTTATTTTTCACTTTTAAAAAACAGACTATCTCAAGTCACTCTAAGTCCTGAATTTTCATAGATTTTCTTTACCTTTGAGAATAGTTTTAGATATTTTTAGAGGCTTCTTCTTATGTTGAAAATATTCCTGTTCAATATGAAATCATAAAATTATAAGCTGTGGAAACACAAACTATGGCTATACAGACTAATTGTCTTGGATTAAATTATTATTTTAATTAGTTTGCTATTTAGTATCCATAGTCATAAACCATTTGTAGGTATGTAATTACACTTATGTTTTATTTTTATAGAAAATGTGAATTTTGTACACTTTCTTTTCTTTAATGGTTTCCCCTAATAAATGTTTTCAAAAAACTAGTTTTTGAACAGTTGTAGAAGTGGGATTTTTTTTATTTGGCAATTCTGTAACTTAATTTGTGAATGTTCTAATTTGTACCTAATAAAGTGGTTGTATAATATAATATGAACTCTAGTCCTAAAAATGACATTCAAACCAGACTTCACTAAACTAAAATCCAGAATGACTCATGGCAGTGACAGGAAATCTGCCATATGCCAACAAAATTAAAACAAAACAAAAAAAACAAACAAACAAAAACAAAAACAAATATTTCTCTTCTTGTGAAGCAGGTTTGCATAGAATTTCCTTTTCACATTATCTGGAAAGCTTTCATCATCATGTACAATGATATGTCCACAGAAGTGCTTGGGGATCACATAAAATAAATAACATATAGTGATTAACCCAAGTCTTTCTCTGTGTATATTTCACAAGTCCTACTGTCGCACATTTTTGCTATAGACCAAATTCATTCTTCACTGTTAGCATATTAAAATATCAAATCCTTTTATCCGAGTTTGTTCTTATCATTTCTTCCTCTCACACAAGTTTTGGAAGAAAAAAAAAATGATGGCAATATTTTCATTATGGGTGCAAAGTAGAAATCACTGAAATGTCAGACCCAGGATTTTTTGGTTACCTTTCATTGTTATTTATTAGCAGGATGAAACTTATTTTAGAAAATGAGTAGGTGCTGATTTGATTTTCTCTAAAAGTTCATTTGGGCTACTCCTTTCTTAAAAAATAATCTTCCTCAAATATGCCAACTATGGGGGAAAAATGATACTTTACTCCTCATTAAATGGGAAAGGATGATCTCTCACATTATTTTATTTTAAAAAGTAAATGATGGTAATATACTATAATAATTATTGAACTCATTGCAAAAGATTGTATGTACATATATATATATATAGATATAGATAGATAGATAGATAGATAGATAGATAGATAGATAGATAGAATTGGTTTCCGAACTTCCTAACCCTTCATTTGATTGTATAAATTACATGATTTTTTTCCATCAGCTTTGCACCTGGAATAAACTTTGATTACATTTTTTTCCCCTTTTTTCTCCTCTGACCTCTTATTTCTAACAACTTTCTTTTCCTTTTATTGCATTCTGAAGTATCACTTGCTTTTCAAATTTCAATCATGAGAGTGACTACTATATTCCCTTAAGATTCTTGAGGTAGACCCAAAACATTTGAAGATTGTCTTTCTATTAATATATGTCACAAGTACCCTCTTCAAATGATATGCTTTCTTCTATAATCTTGAGTGGATTAAAATTTAGTTAACTAGACTACTAACTATTGACTGATTTGTCAATTAGTCAAAACATTTATTCCAAAGTCTAAGCTATGCTATCCCAAACTACATACAGAATCAAGGTAGAAAGTGAGTTTAAACTAGAGAGCACAGGTGGCAAAGGAGTAACTCCCAGCTCCTAATAGCTGGAAGTCCTTTATTCTCTTTGGTAGGGTACTCAACAGGTTTCCCTTATGTGTGTATGTTGTAGTATATGGTTGAGCTGTAAATTTGTGTCTATTATCACTTGGGCTCCTGATACAGACACATAAGTCAGTTTTTCTAGGAAAACTGTAACTAAAGCAAGAAGAAAGGGAATCCTCTGTACCTCCAAATTTCTTCCTCCATTCAATGGGGGCATTGCAGTTAGGGAGAGGAGGATGTCTGATTTACAAGTGTTCTCCTTCCCTCACAAGAAATTCCTTCTTAAGTGAATAACTTTTTTTTCCATTTTCTACTTCATAGAATTACTTACTCTTGGTTTTTGACTGATCTGATATTTTATAGAAGGCACATGAAGCATGATCAAGTTTCCTCAGCCAATCTAAACACTCTTCCTTTGCTAAAGTCACACTGTTCTTCCAATGAATTATCAGAGAAATCTAAATTTATCAAGGCCTTTCCACATTTAACTTGTATGCCTTTGATTTATTTTATCTATCAAGATTCATTCCACTCTGGTTAATGTACCAAGGCACAGAATTTTATCACTAACTTTAGTTAGGAATAGGCAATTGAATTGATTTACTCAGTTGACCACACCCTTTGCTTTGACCTTATTGTTTCTATTCCTATTTCTTTTAGAGTCTGGTTTTTATTTAGTGATTCATGGGCTATATACTTATTTGTTCCTTCTTTATTCTTTCTGTGTCTCTCTTGAAGATAATGGTTTTGAAGTAACAGGTTTGACCCCCTTCTGCCTGATTCTGTTACTTTTGTAAATCTTGTCCAATTTTCAGGTTTTCCCCATATGTGAACCTCATACATTGAGATGTCAAGTTATAAAAGATGAAATTTCGAATCAAAGTAGCACCTTGTATTTGAAAATTATCTATGTTGCAAATCATTTGACCCAGCCCTACCGCATTATCTTACCATGATCAAGGTCCTTTCATAAGGCCTTCCCATTTCAGGTCACACTTTATGATTACTCATTAATATTCTCATTTCTAGCTTCCCCTTGGAACTCACATCCATTTTCTCCTGAATTAGGATTTTAGAAGGGCTACATTCAAAGTCTGATAAATCTGGAAGCAATATTATATCCCTTAATAAATTTGCTAAGCATGTGCAAGATCACCAAATAAATTATGTTTCATGAAGTTGACTACACACTATTTTCTATTACAACAGAATCAAATGCCCTATTTGCTTCTATATCAAAAATAATCAACTATTTTAATACCATAGAAAAAATATTATGTTACCCTATTTCAATGCTGAAAGAGGTTCATTCTAATTTATTAGTGAACTGGTGAACTTATTGGTGAAAACAGATGTTTTAACTGTAGATGTTAAAGTAGGATTGTTGCTTTAAAATGTATGGGACTTAAAAGGGAGAGATAAACCATTTGTTGTCACTACTGGCAGCATCTGCTATAAAATTACTTAGGGAAACTTGACAAATACATCATCATAAAGAGTGCTTACTGATTCCTAGGGAATATTTTAAATATATTTGTGATGTAATGTTGATTTTTCTGAAATTATTTGGAAACTTATTTTTGACTGAAAAGGGATTTCTGCTTCTTTACCTAGGAGGACATCACAATGAAGTATCTTTAGTGCTGGTAGAAGGTCCCATAACTGAGCCGGGCAAACCTTTTCTTAATGTCAAGATAAGTTTTCCACTTAATATTCCTGATTGAAAAAAACTGTCCCCTAAGAAACATTTGCTTTAAGAATAATAGAGAATTTGTGCACATGATAAATGTGGAAATATGTTAGAATTGAACATGCTTAACCTATTTTGGATTACTTAGTGTCTAGAGGAGGTGGGGAGAAAGGAAAAGGGAAAAAATTTGGAACACAAGATTTTGCAAAGATGAGTGTTGAAAACTATCTTTGCATGTATTTTAAAAAATAAGCTATTATCATTTTAAAAAAGAAAAGAAACAAAAGACAAATAATAGAAAATTGTATTAGAAAAAAAAAAGAATATTAAGGAGACCACTAATCTAAGCTCTGGGAATCTTCCCTAAGGATCAGAGTATCAGAGGAAAGAGTAACCTCTAAGTGGTGTAGTGGATAGACTGCTGGACCAAGAGTCAGAAAGATTCATATTCCTGAGTTCAAATCTGCCTAAGTATTTTAGGCATTATATTGACCCTAGGCAAATTGCTTAATCCCATCTGCCAGTTTTCCTCATTTGGGGAAAAAAACAAAAAAAAAAACCAAAAAAACCCCCCAAAGAATTAGATAGACACACACACACACACACACACACACACACACACACACACACACACACACACAAAAAAAAAAAAACCAAAAAAAAACAAACCAACAACTAAAAGCAGCAACAAATTCAGAGGAAAGACATCTTAGAGTCCATATGATGTAACTCTTTTTTATTAATTATATGAAGAATCTGAATCCTAGATACTTGAGAGAGATTATACTAGATTTAGATTGAAAGAAGCTGGTTCTATCAATTCTACTACTAGTTGTATGACTTTGGGAAATGAACCTCTTTAGGCTTCAGTTTCTTTATCTGTAAAATGAGAGAGTTGAACTGAATGACCACTAAAATCCCTTCCAGCTGTAAACTGATGATGCCCTGAAAATTGGTAGCAGTTATGTTAGCTATGATTTGTATTTGAATCCTCTGATTCAATGTTTTTTTCTTCAAAAAATGGATTTTCTCCAAGTTTCTGACATGGTACATTTAAATATACATATTTCCATTGAATAGATTATCAAATATTAATGATATCCCCAAATCTATATATTCATAATCCTACATTACCAAATAGTTTGTTAGATACCTACATAAGGTAGTTCAATTGACATCTCAAGCTCAATATATCCAAAATAGTATTAACTATTTTCCATGATAAACCTATTTAAGGTCCAAATTTCCTTATTTATGATTAGACTACCACTATGCTTTCCAGCATCCATGTTCACAACCTCAAACCTATCATTGATTTTCACTCTTATCCAATTAGTTTTCAAATTTTATTGATTCTTCATAATATCTATTAGTTCATCTCTGTTTGCTCACAAAGTGACCATCCCAATTTAGTCCCTTTTTTTGAACTATCAGTAGACCCACCTTCAACCTTTTACTTTCCTAATCCATCTTTCACAGATTTGTCTAAAATTTCTTCCTAACATCAAAAGATGACCACATTCTACTCAAGAGTCTTCAGTGGCTTACTATTGCTTCTATGATATATTCTAAATATCTATGTTTGAAGCCTTCCAGAATCTAACTCTAATCTACATTCCAGTTATTTCACAATTTTCCTCATCATGTTCTTTATGATTCAAACTGGCCTATTTTCTGCTCCCCTAAATACTTCATTTCTTTTAATCATAGGTTGCTCCTCCTGCTGGGAATGCTTTCCCTTTTAAAAAGGTTTATCCCATGTACCACTTCATTCAAGATGCCTTTTCAGTGACTTTTAGTTATTAATATCTTTCTCTCCCAATTTTATCACTTTTTATTTTAAGTACAAAATAGTAAAAGAAAATAATGTGGATATAGCAGAAAATGATAGGATTCAAAATATAAAACAATAAATTTCCATTTTATGAAAGCTTATATAATAAATATTACATATTATGTTCAGAGCCTACCACTTTTCTTTTCTTCTTTGTAGGTTTTCTTTTGTTCTATATTGTATACTTGCTATTTAATTCTTTCCCTCCTATCTTCCCCCACCTACTTCAAGAAGACTATAATTAAGCAAGTATGTATACACGTGCACATACACATGTATAGACACACACACACAGCTCATTTCTATGTAGTGATATATGTTGTTTTCCCAATTATAATGCAAACTCCTTGAGAAGAGGAATTTTCTTCAGTGTTTCTTTGACACATCAAAATCACTTAAATACTAGTTGATTGACTGAAAGTAGCTATACTAGATGTATTACAAAGAAATAGGAATGATACTAATTTGTTTCCCACAAAAGCCACATACTGCTTTTGTTCACATAATGGCTTGTATTTATATGACAGTTTTATTCCTGTGACCAAAATGAGTCCATGTTGTTGGTGTTGAGTCATTTTAATTATATCTGAGTCTTCATTACCCACTTTGGGGATTCTTTGACAAGGATACTGGAGTGATTTGCCATTTCCTTCTCCAGTTCATTTTAGAGATGAGGAACTGAAGCAAAGTTAAATGACTTGTCCAGTGTCACACAGCTAATAAATATCTGAGGCCAGATTTGAATTCCCAAAGATGTCTTCCTGACTCCAGGCATAGAACTCTAACCACCCAAAAGATCCTGTGCTTTATCCCAAACTTTTATGATAAAGCCATTTTCTTCTGAACAAATTATCCTTCAGTTACAATATATTGGTGAAGGGAAAATATGTTTTCTTTTCCAACATTGACATAGTCTGGCTGAATTGTCAATGATGAAGCAGCAATGGTTTTATTTGGTTCCTGTACTATACCTCTTTGGTCTAGTACTGATTTGCTTTTTTGTAGGTGGAGAAAAGCAAGAATTAATGGATACAACAGCTTGTGGAAGGTTTCATTCTTCTACCTTCTTCCTGTTGAGTTAACAAGTTTCTTGAAGCTTCAGGATGGATAGTATCATTTTTTTCTCTAAAGACCAGAAATTAAAAGCTCACACAATTATATTCATGTGGCTGATGAAAGTCATTTTTGATAAATGTATGTAGTGTCCGGGCTAGCTTTCTGGAGGTCCTCGGGATCAGCCCTGAGTCCTTGGTCTTAGTGGGGGAGTGAAGGAGGCAGGAGAGCCACCAGGAAGATGACTAAAGATAGAATGCCTCATTTCCAGTGCTCTCAGCCCTTAAATGCCGTACTACAATTACATCATTACAGCATAATATTTAGTGTGAATTAGAGAACCATTACATCCCCATATTAAATACTAAGTATATATGTGAACTAGTTAACCATTGTCTCATCAATTCTGAGTTAATACTTTGTTGTAAATATCCTTGTTTCAAGTATAATACTGGTGGTTACTGTTGATCCTATGATTTCATAGGCATAACTAATTCTGGGATGGGGAAATTATCTTTATATGCAGATTGGTAACTTGTCTGCATCTTATATAAATAGTAGAATATAGTGCTTTAAGTCTCCCAAAATACTTTATACTGAGCCACTTTTACAGAAACAGTTACTGTTTAAGACAGAACTTGATCTTAGGTCTTCTTAGGTTTAAGACCAACTTTCCATCCACTCTGCAAAACTACCTTTCACATAGCCTTAAAAAATAAACAATATGAGAACCATAATAACATAATTTTAGTATCAATTATTATCTCCCAAAGGAAAAAATTACCAAATGAATGTACTTTGATTTATCAATGCAAAAACTTTCTAGAAGAATAAGCCATTTCTATTATTTAACATTAGAGAGGAAAAAAGAAAAGTAACGTATTATGATTTTTAAAATTTGAAAATTAAATAAACAAATCTCTAAGTTTGAATTGTCTGAACACAGACATTTTAGAGTGCTTGCTGCTAATGTTAATTGTATACTGGTATTATTGGATGAATAAATTGATAAAAATGTATTCTTTAATTTCAGGTAAGAATTCCAATAATAATATAAATGATATACTATAGCTAATATATCTCAAAATGAATATTTTGTAGTCTAGACATTTGAACGTTATTTTATCATTGACTATATTCCTACAAAAACGTTTTAGAGAAAATAGAATTGCTCAGAGTTATGGCTTCTTTTTGTCTTTTCAGATTATAGAACATCTTCTCAAGGTAATCACTGGCTTTTTAGATATTAATCTTGATTTTTGCACTTATGCATCATATTTCTCAATCATTTTTGTCAAGGACCAAAACTAGCCATTTCCTTTAAAAATAATGTATGCCTTTTAATTCAATCAGTTTGACAAGATATTTTGTATTTTATATATATTCAACTTTCCCTTTCCTTTTACATTTTAGCTATTGATTGATCTTAATTTTTCTCCTTAGGCCAGAAAGCCTGAAAAAAATACTAAAGGCTACCTTGAAATGCCTTTTAGTAACCTTAAATCTTAAATAATTTTAAATTGTACAGGAAGAATTGTGACTCTCTCCTCTCTTCAGCTCTTTCACCAATGAAGGACAGAAATTCATGAATCATGTAGTGCATATTCAGAGTTCAGGTTGGGGCCAAGCTATCTGTGGTAAAACTATAGTAATTCTGCCATTCAGCAGAATCTCAAAAAGTAAAAGACAGTAACCCAAAGATTAAGTGTTTTCTAAAGCATTTCCCAAGTCTTTAAGAAATTTCCTTTGCCCCTTATAGGCTAAGTGATTTAGTAAGAGTAAATTAGCCAATATTTGTGAGATGTAATATTTAAAACACAAAATGTTCTTTTTCTGAGCCTAGCACTCTATGCATTGTTTCTATGTGCACAATCACAATGCAAAGGTTGTAAATTGCAAAACAACTACCCTCCTGTTTTGTGTATCTATTACCTGTATAGTAAGTAACAAACTCTCTGAGCCTCAATTTTCTGATTTATAAAAAAGGAATATTAATTACTATAGTAAATACTTTACAAGTTAAAACATATAACCTAAGTAAAACTATTATAAAGATGAACTATTATTATAATTTTATCAGACTGTGGTCCATTCAGCACTCTGAGAATGGTATTTGATGGCTTTATACAGGAGAAAAAGTTAATTACTATGTCTTGCCTAACTGTCAAAGTTAAGATTACATGCCAAACATCATAAATTTCCCCAAATAAGTAGTTGTAGCTCTTTCATTAATTAATTTTGTAAAATCTTTGTGAACTTGTTATTTTCTACCTATCTTATTTCCTGATATGAATTTTATATATTTTCTACTATAAAAAGTAGAACTTCATTTTCAGTACCAAAATGACTTCTTTCAGGTGATGTTTTATAGCAATTCTACATTGACTAACTTATTGGACTTAGATAAGGAAGCATTTTATATTTATTAATTCATCAGATAGTATAATGGATAGAACTTAAGATCTGGAATCAAGAGTCCCTAAATTCAAATATGCTCAGAATTACTAGTTATGTGACTTTGTAAAGCTCACTTAATAACTGTTTTAGTTTCCTCATCTATAAAGTGAGATTAATAATAGAATCTATTGAGGGTGGAGACAAGATGGATCTTTGTCTGAGCTTTTTCTGGCTTCCCTCAGATCAATACCAAATTCCAACCTCTGACCTGGTTTTGGAGTGACAGAACTCAAAAAATATTTGTAATGTAACAAATTTCCAGCAGAAGATATCTACACAAAAATTGGCCATGTATTAGGGAATAAAATCAAATGCAAAAAGGCAGAAAAAGTAAATGCATATTTTTTTTTAGATTATGATGCAATAAAAATAACATGTAATAAAAGACTGGGGAAAATAGACCAAAAATTAATTGGAAACTAAATAATCTAATTCCTAAATAATTAGTGGGTGAAATAACAAATCATAGGTACAATTAATATTTCCATCCAAGAAAATTATAACAATGAGACAACATACTAAAATCTATGGGATGCAGCTAAAGTAGTTCTTGGGGAATTTCTATATGCCTAGATGCTAACTTGCACAAAATAGAGAAAGAAAAAGTCAATGAATTGGGCATGCAACTAATAAAGCTAGAAAAAAGAACAAATTGAAAAGCTTCAAATAAATACCAAATTTGAAATTCTGAAAATAAAAGGGGGGATTGATAAAATTGAAAGTAAGGAAACTATTGAAATAAATAAAACTAAGAGTTGGTTTTATGAAAAAAATAGCAAACTAGATAAAATGTTAGTTAAATTCATTAAAAATAGGAAAGAAGAAAATCAAATTGTTAATATCAAAAATGAAAAGGGTGAACTTGCACCAATGAAGAGGAAATTAGAGCAATGATTAGGGGCTATTTTGCCCAAATGGATGTTAATAAATCTAATAATCCAAGTGAAAGAGATGAATATATGTATAGATTGCCCAGATTAAGAGAGAAGGAAATAAATTACCTAAATAGTTCCATCTTAGAAAAAGAAATTGAACATGCTGTTAATTAACTCCTAAGAAAAAATCTCCAGAGACAAATGGATTTACATATAAAATCCATCATACATTTAAAGAACAGTTAATTTCAATACTATGCAAACTCTTTGGAAAAATGGGGAAAGGAGTCCTATCAAATTCCTTTTATGACACAGATATGGCATGGATACCCAATCCAGGCAGGGTCAAAACAGAGAAAGAAAATTATAGATTAATTTCCCTAACAAATATTGATGCAAAAATCTTAAATAAAATATTAGCAAGATATTACCTCAAGTTATCACAAGGATAATACACCATGATCAAATAGAATTTATGTTAGCAATGCAAAGCTAGTTCGATATTAGGAAATAATTGACTATATCAATAATTAAACTAATAGAAATTACATATTACCTCAATAAATACAGAATAAGTATTTGACAAAATCTAATAGCCATTTCTGTAAAAAACATTAGAGAGTATAGGAATAAATGGAGTTTTCCTTAAAATGATCAGTAGCAACTATTGAAACCCATCAGCAGGCATCATTTATAATGGGAATAAACTATAACCATTCCCAATAAAATCAAGGGTGAAACAAGATTGCCTCCGTCACAATTACCATTCAATATTGTATTAGAAATGTTAACTTTAGCAATGAAAAAAGAAAATGAAATTAAAAGAATTGGAGTAGCTACTAAGGAAACAAAATTATCATTCTTTGCAGATGATATGATGATATATTTACAGAATATATTAGAATATACAGAATACTAGAGAATCAACTAAAAAGCACTAGAAACAATTCACAATATTAGCAAAGTTACAAAATAAGTCCACATAAATCAGCATTTCAATATGTTACCAACAAAGGTCAGCAGCAAGAAATTAAAAGATAATTCCCCTTAAAATAATTATAGATAATGTAAAATATTTGGGAGCCTACTTGCCAAAGTCAAGAATCATTGGAAAACACTTTCCACACAATAAAGTTAAATCTAATCAACTGAAAGAATGTCAAGTGCTCATGGGTAGGCTGAGCTAATACAATAAAATGACAATTCTACCTCAATCTACTTAATCCCAAGAAATTATTTACAGAGCTAGAAAAAATGATAACAAAGTTCATTTGGAAGAACAACAAGTCAAGAATTTTAAGTGAATTAATGAGAAAAATTGCAAATGAATGTGGCCTAGCTATACTAGATCTAAAGCTATATTATAAAGCAGCAGTCATCAAAACCATTTAGTACTAAGAAAAAGAGTAGTAATTCAGTGGAATAAGTTAGGTTCACAAGACATAATAATCAATGATTGTAGTAATCTAGTGTGTGGTAGGTCTAAACACCTCAGCTTCTGGGATAGTAACTCACTATTTGACAAAAATTACTGGGAAAGTTGGAAATTACTATGGGCAGAAACTAGGCATTAACTAACACCTCTATAAAAATAAGGTCAAAATGGTTTCATGAATTACACATAGTGACACTACAAGCAAATTAGAAGAACAAAGGATAGTCTACATCACAGATCTGTGAAGAAGGAAGGAATTTGTGTCAAAAGAATAAGTAGAGTACATTATGGTATCCAAAATGGATAATTTTTATTGTATTAAGTCAAAAAATTTTTGTGCAAGCACACCAATGCAGAAAAGATTAACATGGAAGTAGTAAACGGGGAAATGTTTATATTCTAAGGTTTTTGATAAAGGCCTTATTTCTAATATATATATATATATATAAAAAACTCAAATTTATAAGAATAGAAGCCATCCTCTAGATGATAAATGGTCAAAGGATATGAACAGTTTTCAGATGAAGAAATTAAAACCATTTAAGTCTTATGAAAATGTTCTATATAACTATTGATTAGATAAATGCAAATTAAGACAACTCTGAGGTACCACTACACACCTCTCAGATTGGCTAAGATGACAACAAAAAATAATAATGAATGTTGGAGGGGATGTGGGAAAACTGTGAAACTAATACATTGTTGGTGGAGTTGTGAACTGATCTAACCATTCTGGAGAGCAATATAAAATTATGCCCCCTTAGGGGCAATCAAACTGTGCATAATCTTTGCTCTAGCGGTATCTCTACTGGGCCTCTCTCCTGCAGAGATCATAAAAAAGGGGAAAGGACCAAAAACATTTTTAGCAACTCTTTTTGTAGTGTCAGTTGGATGCCCATCAGTTGGAGAACGGCTAAATAAGTTATGGTATATGAATTTTATGGAATGTTATTGTTCTATAAGAAATGATCATCAAGGTGAATTCAGAGAGACCTGGAGAGTCATACATGAACTGATGCTATGTGAAATGAGTAGAACCAAGAGAACATTGTACACAACAACAAGATAATGTGATGATTAATTTTAATGGATATGACTCTTTTAAACAGTGAGGTGAGTCAGGCCAGTTCCAATGATCTTCTGTTGGAGAGAGTTATCTATACCCAGAGACAGGGCTGTGGAGACTGAATGTGGATGACAACATAGTATTTTCACTTTTTTTGTTGTTATTTGCTTACATTTTGTTTTCTTACTCATTTTTTCACTTTTTGATTTGAGTTTTCTTGTACAGCATGATAATTGTGGAAATATGTATAGAAGAATTGTATAAGTTTAACATATATTGGATTACTTGCCATTTAGATTAGGGGGTGGAAAGGGGAAAATTTTAAAGAAATTTGGAACACAAGGTTTTTTAGGAGTGAATGTTAAAAACTATCTCTAAATATGTTTTGAAAATAAAAAGCTTTAAAATTAATAGAATTATCCCTCAGGATCATTATGAGAAAAAGATAATATATTTCTAAAGTACTTCAGAAGCCTTAAAAGCAACACATAAATGTGAGCTATCATTACTTATTTCTTACAATTTTATTAGATAATTATTATATATTTATATATAGTCTGAATAAATAAGTAATATATAATGGATTGAATTTTAGATTTACAGAACATCATTCTGAATTTATCTATGAAATTAAAAACTTGATTTGGACTAAATATTTTTTCATAAAATTCCTTTGGCAGTTTGGTAAAATCTAATGACTCCTTTTTAGAGTTCTGCTCTAAATGCATGAAACAAAATTCATGGGATTTACAATAAAAACAACTCTATTAAAAAAAGATCAACTTTATACCCATTGTACATCCCCTACTTTCTAAGGACTGGATTTTAGTTTTGAATCTCTAAAGTGATCATTAGCATCTAGAATTAGGAATCTACTTGGATTTCTTTCATATTATACTTTGAATCACATTTGAGAGAAGATACTAAGAAGATGAAGCATCCTAGCAGAAAGACTGCCATTCTCAAAGCCAGGAGTCATTGGACACAAAAGTCTAATACTTGTCTTTATTGCCAAGGTAGAACACATTCAAATAAGTAAAACCAAGATCGTAAAGGATCTGTAATTTTACCTATATAAATAAGCATCAATTACTTTTGGAATAGGAAGTGTTTTTCTTATGAAAGAATAATATTGGTGGACATAGAGGAGAACTGTTCTCAAGAATTTGAAGGGCCATCACATGAGAGAAGGGTCTCATTCATAATAGTATCTTCTTTTTAACCAATGTTGTTTTTAATAGAATCAATCAACATAATTTTGGGTAATTTAAATAATTTCTCTTTACATCCCCTCCTTTAAATGGTGATTTACAGATTATGCTTTTCTGAAACATCTTTTCTAAACTCAGGGAGATTTTACAGATAAATTGAAGTTTTCTTGACTTAAAATGTGAGGAAAACAATGGTGTTAGAATGGGAAATTTTTATCAGAGAGGATTTAATCTCCTTCATTGATCCTACACTTAGGTCGATTTATTCATTTTTCAACTGAAAATTTATTATCCAATAGGAAGGATTGATCTCTACCTATTCATGAATTTTGCATAATTATTCCATTTTCCTTTGGGTATAGAAGTTGGCATTCTTCTACATTACATGATATGTGATTTTCAAATTGAATTACTATGATGGAATTGACAATTTCTAGCACGATTTGCTTGGGCAGAAGTAGGAGCAATGAGTGTACATTTCAGGAAAGTCTTATAAAGAAAATCCACTCCCACAATTAGAGCTGTCCCAAAGTGGAATAGACTACCCAATGAGATAATAGATAGGTTACCAAACATGGAGGTCTTCAGGAGGAATTTGGGATAATATGCAATATTTTAGAAATGATCATAGTTCATATGTAGGTGAGAATGCATGGTCATCAAAGTCAACTTCATTTTTTTCTAGTACTCTCAAGTACTCTAGTATTTGTTCCTTATATACCGAATTTCACTTCTAAGTCTATGGATTGAGTTTATTATTTCTAATATACCTTTGAATTGCTGGCAAAATATAATTATCTTTTAAACTCATATTGCAGCTAGCTCTTTTCAACTATCTAGCCATCTTTCTAAATATCTATCCAAAGTATTTCCACATCACTCTGGCTATAAGTACAGTGATCACTCCATTATAAGTATCACACATGGGCTGTATCTCATTAATGACAACAAGTGAAGATTTAACTTTCCAATTTAATATAATTTAATTTTGACTGACATGGAATTTTTTTTGGGGGGTTGCATCTTGGTCCTCTATTTCTAGGATTTATTCTTTTGGCACTGACTGTCTCAAAATTCCCAAACTCAAGCAATTAACAGACAATATCCTGCTCTGGTATCAGGGACTTTAGGTGTGTGCCACTACACCCAGTTTATGTATTTATTCTTTGTAATAATTCAATACTGTTTTAGAAAATTCAATTTTATGGGTATTCCCTCAACCAATATAGAACAAATATCATTCAATAACTTGATAGATAATTTAATAAATATTCAGATGCCACTTAAAGAGATATGTATCTTTTATTAGTATCATCTATCTATCTGTCTGTCTGCCTATGAATGAATCTAGTCCTTACAGACCTTATTTTTTGGTTAGTCCAGAGGTTTGCTTCCAAATATTTAGGTTTTATTTCATAAATTCTGCCAATTAATTAATTCAAGTTTTTCTTAAGTGAATACTAACTACTAAGTACTATGTGAAGTAGTGGAAATACAAATTAAAGAATGAAACAATCATTCACAATCTGATTACAAACTTTTCTAAACTTAACTAGACTAGTTCTTGGACAGCAGATATTGAGTCTATCACCAGATGCATAATAAAAGTCTTCAAATTCTTTAAGAGCTTGTTCTCTGCTAGCCTAGATTTCAAGAACCTAAGTCTACTTTTGTCCCACAAAAAGACATTAGAGAAGAGTTTTTGTAAAATATGCCTATACATTTAAAAAAATAAAATAATTATTTAATACACTTCTCATTTATTCTAATAGACAGCAATCTTATGAGTTCAGGGACCACATCTGATTTCTTACATATTTTTATTATCTAAGATAGTGTTTTGCACATACTAACAAGTTTTTAATATATGTAAATTAATAAATGCATAATTTAATTGGGATTTACTTAATTGGCTACAGAGATGAGAGAAACAAATATATGAAACATGTGATATTAAATATATAAATGAAAATTCAACGTAATGTGCTTATTTAGAGAGTTTTTCTTTTTATTTTACATTTGTCTTTGATCATTTGGATATTTTAGGTAAAATATTTTAGATTGATCCTTTTTGCACATTTTGTTCAGTATATGAGTACCAAACCATATATGCAATTAAAATATAACACCCAGAAGCTAATGTAACTAAGAAAGATAAATCAAGTAAATTACGTTGAATAAGCCTAGATTTTTGTTTCCTC
Organism: Sminthopsis crassicaudata; assembly: GCF_048593235.1. Classification (NCBI taxonomy): domain Eukaryota; kingdom Metazoa; phylum Chordata; class Mammalia; order Dasyuromorphia; family Dasyuridae; genus Sminthopsis; species Sminthopsis crassicaudata. Next base: position 296,901,515 of record NC_133617.1, on the reverse strand, counting down.
ACTTATAAAATAGTCAAAAGTACTAAATGCTGTTTACCATCCTCACTACTTTTAATTTTATTATTCTATGGTTTTCTTTATCATTTCTCTAAAAGTGCTAGTCTTGAAAACTATTTACAATCTACTTTTTTGAAAAGAGAAGCATTCTCATTATTGTTCAGAAATATGAATATTTCAGATTATATAATTTAAAAGGCATGTTATACAAAAACATTCCTTAACTCTTAAGTCTCCTTTTTTGAGTAAAACAAATTATCTTCATTACTCTTGGATACTAATTTTCCTGGAATAGCACCCAATCCTTTCCCTGATTAGTGTGCTGGATGCTTGTTCCATTTATACTGCTAAGCTTGGTTTTTTGATCCCAAACTAATTATCTCATTTTGTCTTTATTTGCCATCTGCTGGCCCAGACACCAAACAATCCAACTTCTACAAAATCAGACCTGGATACTACTAATTTTCCCTCAGCTTTCAGTTTTGCAATCAGTTGTAAATTTAGATTTTTTTTTTCCTAAAGCTGACTTCATAACCATTTTCTAGTTTATATCTTTTCCCTGACTGCTTTCTTCAGACTCACAGGATGCCAGTAAGGGCTACATTTTTCAATTCAGGAAGCCAGCATAAGGGAATAGCTTTTTCTGCCTTTAGCACACTCTCTGTCAGGCTACTTTGGAAGGGAACTGATTCTCCAGAATGCTTTGGCAGACTCTCATAGAAGCTAGGAAGAAAGTTAGTTACCTCTTACATCTCTTTAAAAGGTAACTTAAAATAACAACAAACATTCATCAGAGCCTACATCAGAGCCTTTCTCATCCATAGGGCTCCACTAATGTTTTGGTTCATGGTCAATTTCTCATTCACAGTGACCCTAAGATGTCTTCATATTCTAGTCATACAGACTTATACAGGTTTCCTATTGGAAATTTGCAGAGATATAACTATAGTGTGGAAATGGATTTTCTCCAAAAGAAATGAAATTTAGAAAGTGCACTTTCAGCATTTTAATTTTTGAAGCAGCAGATGGACATTTGAGTTTAGATCCTAGATAAAAGAGATAAATTTGGAAGGGACTATGAAGGTCATCTAGTCTTACATTTTTATTTCACAAATGAAGAAACTAAAGCTCATAAGGGTTAAGTTACATGTCTAAGGTCACACCCATAATAGATATTAGAGTCGATATTTGAATCCAAATTCTTTGACTACAGAGCAAGTGCCCTTTGAATTGTAAGACCTCCATGCTAAAGTTAAATTCTGGTGAAATCATCTATAATTATATGCAGACTTTTTTCTACATTAGAGTTCTGATGAACATTCTAAAAATTGTATAGCATTATTTTTGTATATTAAGAAACACTGAGTCAATAGTTATTTTCTGGGTAATGCCTTTGAGTCAAGTATTTATCTAAATCCATCAAAAGAAGTATGGACTGCTATTGATGACGGTAATAGCTAGAAGTTATATAGTACTTTATAGTTTACAGAAACACTAACAATTTTTCTTTTAAATTCAAGACAACTTTGAGAGTTGGCTGCTATTGTTATCTCTACTTGACAGATGAAGAAAATGAAGTAATGTTAAATAATCTTCCCAGTGTTATACAGTAAGTGTCTGAGTTTACAAATGAATCCAAGTTTACCTGACTCTAAGATCAGTATTGTCGCCATTGAACCACTTATTTAGGCATTTCAATTTCAGGGATTGTGGACTGTTTTGCTTGACTAAATACCCTCCCCCCAAAACCATAGTATGCAACCCTTTTCTCCAATGAATATGTGAATAAATTAATCCATTTTGGGGAAAGAAACAAAGATTAAATAATAGTAGCCCATATACATGAATGACTAGGTGGCTTGGAGTCAGGAAGAAATCTTCCTGAGTTCACTTCTGTCTTCATATACTTATTAGTTGTGCAATGTAATCCTGTTTGTTTCAATTTTCTTATCTGTAAAATAATCTGGAGAAGGAAATGAACAACCTCTGAAATCAAAAGTTCCTATGAATTAATGAAAAAAAAAAACAAATGTGAAATTTGAGTTTGAGACCTTGATCTTCATTAGATTGTATATTTTGTGGTTCAAATAACTCAAGTTATTTTATTACTTTAATGTTTCTGAAGCATTTCCTCATGTAAGTCCTATGGAAAAAAGAATGCAACAATTTCCAATACCAATTAAAGTTGAGAGAAATAAGTTGAATTGACTACTTTAGTGTCCAAGACATGATTAAGTCCTCAACTTATGGACGTCACATTTATCACTTTCATTTCAGAGGATGAAATTAGATAGGGCAGAAATATCACAAACATTTCTTAATTTATAATATTTACTATAATTATTATTATTATTAAATTAATTTAAATAAATAAATTATTATTAACTGTAATTTTTACATTCTTTGATTAAAAGTAGAATGATGTAGTCAAAATAATAGAGGTCTGGGAGTCAAGAGAGCTGAGTACCATCAAATCTAGGTTCTGACTTTACTTGCTATGTAATTTTTGGCAGATCACTTAACGTCCCTGAGCTTTCATTACTTTAGGCATAACATCCAATCAAATTTTTTCATAGTTTGTTTAGTTTTAGAAATCCACATATACAATATTATGTGAAGAGAATATAGAAATAGCTCATATTGTATAGCTACCTCATCTTACCAGACTCTTAAATGTATAACAAGAAATGCAAAATAGTTTAGAATTATGAAGAAATAATGTAATTTTCTTTTGCTTCATTCTGTTTGCTATTGGGTGAGTAAAATGATATATTTCCTATCTTTATGCCCAATACAGATAAGATTGTCATTTTTCTCTGTTTCCGGGAGAGCGTAGACTAACCTAAACATTATTACTAATAGACATTGATTGCTTCCTGTGTAGTTATCATTCAGAGCCTTTAGACTATCCTTTACTTGCATAGCAGTGCTTCTAGCAACCAGAATTGCAAAGCATCTAAATTCATACTTATGTCCATAAATCTGAAAGTTCAGCATAAGAACCCCAGCTAGGTCTCTATTCTGGCCACTAACCATCTTCAGGGTAAAAGCTATCTCTCTGGCTAAACCCATCTCTCCACAAGAAGAATGTATGGAGAATTTGCATTTTCTCCCAAATTCAGTGAGAATGATGAGATGCTTAAAATAAGAATGGTCAGATTTTGCCTTTCATACTTCTGATTCTCACTGACCCCTAGAAGGACAACCTTTGCAAAGGTTTCTATAGTTCTTATGACAATTAAAACCTACTGTTCTATATTGATCATAATTAATATTCTGTTATATTACAGATTGACTCAAATGTCATTTATGGCAACTTCTTTTTAAACAATGATGTTTTAAGCTTAGGGTCAATAGCAACCTGTATAGTTTCCTTCCTCTATAAAATACATTTTTTGGAGTTTTAATAATCTTTTATAAACTTGGGAAAATTGTGGAAATAAATTGAAATTTTGTAGACTTAGTAATTTCTTTCACTCTTAAAAAAGTGATAGTAATGCTAGAGGATTAGAAAAATTTTCAAAAAAAGATTTCATAATTTCCTTTTGTCCTCTAGTAAGTGCGTTGATTCATTTTTTTAACTGAAGATTTATCAGGGGGAAGGGTTGTTGATCTACCCTGCTCTTGAATGTCAGATACATTTTTCCTTTTTCTTTTTTGTATGCATATTCTTACTGCTTTAATCAACAGGTCTTTGTGATGACTAAATAGAGTCACCATCATCAAAAGTTAATTTCTTCTCTGTATCTAAACCAGAAGTTAATTCTGGAGTCTTCTTATTTTCAAGTGAATTTTTATGCTGTGTGTGTTAAGGGAATTCTCTACAATGTTGCAATGACAGAGGTAATTTTAGTCTGAGGGAGCTTGGGGTCAAAGCTGAATTCTTTTTAGCAGAAGATGAATACTATGGTAGAAAATTGTAGAGTTAGGGAAGTCATCTGAGGCAATTGTTGACAGAGGTGATAATACAGGGCACAGAGATGGGAAGTTAGAACTAAATGATAGGTGACAGTGGGGTGTCATGGGGAAAGGCTGTTTTATTAAGGGAGTTGATAATGTCAAGAAGACAAAAGAAGAAGATGAGAAAGGTGAGGGAAATAAAAGCATCAATGAAAAGGAAAAAAAACATGCTGGAGAACTGTTAAACCAAGAAATCTAACAGAAAAAAAAGACAAGGTCTCCTAGCTAATGAAATCTCAGAAATGGTATAAGAATTATAGATGATAGCAGAATTTATCTTCTAAGTAGCATTTAAATGAATGAATTACTGTGCGCCCCCTCCTTTCCAGTTCAATCATTCAACTAACATTTTGAAGTGTCTATTATTTTCAAGGCAATGTGCTAGAAGCTATGGCTACCCAGACAAAAATCAAATAATCCCTTACCCTCAAGGCACTTATTATCTAAAAGAGCTATAATTATAGAAACAAACAAATATAAGGTAAATTAAGGAAAGAGAAAGTACTAAAGAGAGGAGTTCAGGGAAGGCTTATATAGCCAGTAGTGTGATATTAAATGTTAAACTGGTTCTCTGAAAAAAAAAAATTAGCTCACTTTTGAGTTTAATCTGCATTATTTATATTTTCTCTAAAACTTCCTTAAATGTAGATAATCAGTGAAACAACATATCAAGACCCGAGCATTTATGAAATTTAGAATTATAATGCTTTTTAAAAAACTAGCCTATAGCTGGTAAATACATTTCTGCTTAGCATACAAAGATGCCAATTAAGTGCACCAAAATTTTACTTTTTCTGACCCTAGAGATATTGGTGTAGAGTATTCTGCTAACCTAAAAGTGTTATGTAATATTTGCTATTAATATTATTGTTGTTATTAAAACTCTTAACATTTTCAATGGTATCTTCACTGTTAATCAGCAATCTTTTTATTCATCTTTTTGATTTTCTATCCCATTCCTCACAATGGCTATTCCAAATATATGCCATTTGCTTTCTCTCTCAGTTAATGACCTTAGCACTTATGTTATTAAGAAAATGATGTTCATACTTACTACATTCCTTCATTTGCCTTATTTCATATATCAGAACATTGCTGTATTTTCATCTTATTAGTACTTTTTTCCCCCCCAGCCTCAGAGAATTAGAAACTCTCTTTGTCAAGGCTAACTTTTCTTCATTGATCCCAACCTTTCCTGTCTCCTTCAGGAATATTAGACCTCTTCTTCTCCCATTCCCCCCCCACCTCATTTTCAGTTACTATTTTATATATTTTATACAGCTTTGACACATATAACTCTGTCACATAAATTTCAGGACTAGTTTTCCCCCTCCCTATCCCCCAAATCTCCATTAGCACTGGGACTTTGGCTTCTCAGAGGTTGTCTGTTTACTTCTCTCAAATTCTAAGCAAACCCCTGGTGCATTGAGATTTTTTCTAGTTTCTATTCTTTTGAGTTTTCACTGAGGATGCTGCCACCGATACTGATATACTACTTTTATAAATTAATGAAAACATTTTTTTACTCATTTTGATAGAGTAAGAACAGATTATGCAAAGAAAAAGGGTTTCAAAAGTCTCTGACACATTTGCTTGCAACTATATACAAAGTCCCTGAGGAGAATAGGTTAAAATTATAAGGTGTCCACAGGATAATTCATGTCTCTGGATTACTAGAAAATGCTTTCTTCCTTACATTCTTCTTCAAGTTCCCTTTCAGGGAAACTTTCAGTGTAATCCAGCATTCAGTCAGATTCTGGGGGTTGATGCCTTTGTACAAACCCAGAATTTTCTTTCTTCAGTGTGTTTAGTTTGTCTTCCACATATCTCTCACTTTCCTCTATAGATGCTGCCATAAGTCACTAATGCTTTGGGAATATTACTATTGACACATAGACGAGCCTTTATATATTGTAAACTCATTCTTGGGAAGAGGATTCTGGGAAGATGGCAGAGTAGATCAGAAAATTCCATGAATTCCAGGTCAACCCCACAAACAAGACAAGATAATCCCTCAGAGAGAACAAGAGTGATAAAAATAAACAAGAGATGGGACAGAACAGTTGTCCTCTTGGGACAATCAGAGAAGATGTAAAAAAAAGATACCAGGAAGAAGTTTGGCCAACCTGAAGTATAAATACCTGTAGGCTAGGTCCTCTAAAACAAAAAGCAGTGAGTCTTGGGACTAACTGGATTGGGAGGTAGTCTCAGCTCCCAGCCCCAGGAATTTTTAACTCCCCTATAATATGAGTAATCTGGTATCTGAGTTAGGAAAGACAGAGGGAACCACTTCTGATAGAGATGCCAGCTCTAACTTGGATACCAACTTGAGGTTCTGAGTGACAAGAAACCAAAACAGGTGAATGAAGATGCAGCAGGGTGAGCATACTATTGGTAATGGACACTTATAAAAGGGCAGAGTTTTTTGGTTTCCAGAGGTTGAATTGAAGGAGGACCTGAGATTAGAGGTGCTGTTCCTCAGGCCTCCTGACTAGAAGTAATTGCAATAACAAAGTGTTATTAATTTTTTTAAATGAGCAGGAAAAAGAGAAAGAACTCAACTATAGAAAATCACTATGGGAATAAAGAAGATTGGAGTATATCTTTCGAGTAGGATATTAAGTCAACAAAGCCTTTTACATTATAAATAGTGACATCAAATGGTCACCTGTTTCAAAAGAATTCATAGAAAAGCTAAAATGTACATTAAAAATCAAATGAGAAATTGAAAAAATAAAAAAAATAAGAACAATCCAAGAAAAATAAGATGATGAAAAGAAAGTCATCCAACTGGAAAAGGAGATACATATTGGAAGGATTTAAAAGTCTTCTATATTCAGATAGAAACAAGAGAGCAAGGGAAAATAAGAAAGCAATGCTTGGAGATTAAGTAATAGGAGGTCAAGGTAGAAGGCAGAAGTAAAGCAGAGGATTAAGAAGGAAAATAAAATAAGAAAAGTACACAAACCTAAAGAGCAAGAATAGAATTCATTATGTAAAAAAAAGCAGGGATTATAACAAAGACCTGATTGAAAGTTAAAGCTAAAATAGATTTAATCAAAAGAGAAAATAGGTAAAATGCACCATCTATCAGCCATTTTGAACAATATTGCTATAGACTTTAAAATAACTAGAAAGTATAAAATTGTAATATCGCTGTGCTAAAGAAATGAGTTGATGGAGTTAGAAAAATAAAGAAAGACTTAAACTTATTAAGGAAGATATCCACCTCAAGAGAAAGAAGACAAACAAGTTTTGTGTGGTATTATATAGATGCATATGAATGTATATATTTGTGATTCTAGACATCTATGTATATGTATATATGTATGTAATATGTTTCTGTGTAAGTACATATTGTATAGATGTACATGTATCTATGTCTATCTCTATCCATTTCTATTTCTATCTCTATCAATATCTATATATCTGTATTTAATTGTATCCTCCTTGGGGAAGGAAGAAGATGAAGGGGACAAAATAAAGTAAAAAGTGCACAACAGAGAACAAAAAAAGAAACCTTACAAAGAAACAATGAAAAGATTGGCAGCTCTGAATATAATGTGTGGTCCTGATTATATAAGCTTTCCTGAAATAGAAATTTATTACTTTATATTTTGAATCCTCTTATGTTCTGCTGTGCCCATGGCAAGATTCTTGGTTTTTTCCATGTTATATTTAAGATATATATCTATATCTATATCTACATATCTATATCCATATCTATATATTTATATATCTATATATCTATATAAACAGTAATACAAAATAAAACCAGTTTCTCTGATCAAAAGACAAGGGGGGGAGAGAATTCAATCTTTCCTCTCCAGTGACAATTCCTTCATTCACTTCTTAAAGAGGAAGAAAAGAAAGAAAAAAAGAAAGAAGGAAGGAAAAAAGTGAGGGAGGAAATTTTAAAAAAATTCTGTTACATGAACATTGTCAGGCAAAATTCAATTCTATGTTGCCTACATCTAAATATGCAGTTCATTTTTTTTTTGCATATAATTCCAGAATCCCTTTGTCATAAAATTATTGTTCATCACTCCTCTGGAATCATGACTAATCATTTCTTCCATTGAAATTCTTAAGTCTTTCTAAATGATTCATTTTTTTTCAGTGCTGATATTTCAGAATAAATTTTTCTCTAGAATCTGCTGACTTCATTCTGAATTAGTTCATATAAAGAATATATAGGCTTTTCTAAAGGCCTTTCTAAAAGTGACTTTCTATAGCACAATAGCAGTTAATTATACATTGTATATATATATATATATTTGCATACATAAAAATATAATTTTATAGTCCAATAGGAGTTAATTACATATACTGTATACATATTGTATATTTATATGCATATACATCACACACACACACACATATATAATTACACATGCTATATATAATCTTTGTCCAGTCATTCCTCAAGTAATAGGCACCCCTGCATTGCCCCACCTTTATTATTTAAAAAAATATAGTTGCATTAATACTTTTACATAAAGCAATTTTTAAGAGGGTTACCATCATAGTAATTGAGAACTAAAAGAAAATAGATCATTTATTTGCTTCTTTTCCATTTTTTTTCTTTTACAAAGAGCACAATCATTCAACCAAGAAACAGACAAAAATTGTTTCTTCTTGTACAGTCTTTAGAAATTTGAAATTATTTCCAAAAAGTTATGACATTTTGCATTGTTTTTGACCCAGTCATACCACTAGACTTATCCCCAAAAAAGAACAAAATAAGAAATAGTAGACTGATTAAGGATATAGAACACTGAAGCTGGATTCAAGAAGACCTGAGTTCACATCCCACCCATATACTTAGTAGCTGTCTAACCCCTAGACAATTTACTTAATAGCTTTTAGCCTCAATTTTTTTCAACCATAATTTGGGAGAAATAACAGTACCTACCTTCCAGATTTAATATGAGAATGAAATTAAATAATATTTGTAAAACTTTTAGCAAAATACCAGTAATAAAATAAGCATGATATAAATGATATCAACAGTAGTCTATATTCTTCCCTATTCTTTTCCCCCCCCTTTATTTTTGCCACCCTTCCTACTTGTGCAAATGACTATTTGCCAAAGAAAACCTTCAGTTGTTTTGCCTCTTCTCAATGCCAGCCTCTGTTTCTGGATACTCATTTGAAATAACTTACTTTCTAACATGACTAAAAGTATGCTAAATCTTTTTTTCAATTCTTAAAAAGCTTCTGCTAGTTCTGAGATTGGCACAGGAAAATGCAGCTAGTACCTTCCATGAGGAAACTGAAGGTTTGGGAGTAGGATATTTCCCTGGGATTTGAGAAATGTTTTCACAGATGTACATCAACAATTATTTAGGGATTAGCCTAGAGTCCCACAGCAAGTTAGCAACTGATCCTGATTCAAGACATCTATAATATTTCTGTCACAGTATAAATCAAAATTTCACAGGACATCCACCAGTAGTCAACAATGTCACTTGTGTCTTTATTCCAGATATCTTTTGGAATGCTGTTTTTCAACATAAAATAATAATTAACATTTTTTGACATTTTTAAACAGGAGGAATTTTGTATGTGTTGTCACACTTGTTTTCAATTAAGGCATCTTCAGATTTAATTTCTGATATTGCTACGTTTTAGTAGACTATAAGAAATATTGAACTCAGATTTGTAAGAAAACTCAGGAATAAGAAATTCAAAACAATTTAGTCCTTGAGTTTCTTAAGATGGAATAGAGCAATGGAAAAGAATTCTGAACTTGGTGACAAAACCCATTTTTGAGCCTTTTTTTTTCCTGCAAGGGAAAGTTTTTCCTCTCTGGGTTTAATCTCTTAATTTTATCATATACAATATAACAAATATAAAATGAGAAGTTGGACTAGACAGCCTCAAAAGTCTTTTTCCAGTTTAAACTACAGGGATTCCTTCTGCAATACCCCAGAGAAGTAATCTATTTGGATTCTTTTCTAGGAAATAGCAAAATTCATTTCTCAATTGCACTTAATTGTTAGAAAGCTTTTTCCCACGTGGAATCAAAATTTGTCTGCACCCAATTCTGCCATTCCTGACAAATCCAAGTAATTATAATGTCTCTATTTTAGCAGCCTTTAAAGTCTTTAAAGTACTTGAAGATATCTATCACAAACTTCTTAAATATTCCCTGGCAGAGGATAAACATTTTCAGTATCTTCTACTAACAGTGTAAGGTAAGTAGCTGTTGCTATGCAAAGCACTTGTAAGGACATGGCTTCAGTGCTGACAGTGCAAAATATATGCAATTTGTGACTCTGTGTCTTCACCTAGCATTTCCCAATTACTCATAATTATGAAATGGTTTCTATTTTCCTCACTGTCCTGGTCACTTTGTTTTGGATATAGTCCCATCTATAATTCTTTATTAAAAAGAGTACCCATTCATTTATATAGTGATTTGTGCTTTGCAAAGTGCATGGTCTTTTACACACATGATCTCATTATATTCTCAATAATCTGTGATTCAGATCAGGCAAATGGAGGCCAGAGAAATTGTATAATTTGCATGGGGCTATATGAATAGTAAGAATCTAAGGCAGGGTTTGAATTCAGATTTTTCTAATTCCTTGAGTCCAATTCAATACTGTATCATACTGCTTTTTTTTTTTTTTAATGTCAGAGTACTCCAAACTTTTTTAGGGCAAGGCAGAATATAGAATAATATCACCTCCCTTCTAAATATTTGAGTTTTCAAAAAAGCCAAACATTGAGTTAGGTTTTTTTGGGGTTAAATTGACAAAATATTGCCTCATAGAAACTTTCTAAGGCTAAGAACTTGACCTATGATTTAACTGATAGTAAGAATTCTCAGATGAGGAAACACTTGTACCAAAGAAGCATACATTGCCTTCTTGCCTATATATAATCTTACTGAGTTACTAATCCTACTGAGTTACTAATCCTACTGAGTTCTAAGAAGTTGAATTACTTAGAGACAAAGAGTTATTTTGTGTTAGGCTTTTTTAGCTTGAGGTTGGCTTTTTATCCACTACATTTATCTTCCTCTCTATGTTGAGTTTATAATCTCTTAAAGTTTCCATTTGCCAATGAAATTTTATCTAGTCATACTTCTCTCATTTTACATTTTGAAATTGATTTTCTTATTTTCTGTTTACAACTGTATTTTTATCCCTTTAAAGATTCATTTTATCAAATTTAGCTGGTTGTTCTAATGTGCTAAGATTTTATTTTTGCTTTATACTATATTGTTCTAATGCATATGTTTCTCAATCATTTTTATGGTTTCTGGTTTCTAAATGTGCTATTTATGCCCTAATCCAAGTTAAACATAAAAATAGTGACTAGCAAAGCTGTGGTAGACCCAAATATGACTTCATCTGGGAGAATTAATATCAAAGAATAAGAGTTAATAAAACTATTTCTTCTGTTCAGATCCCACATGGAGTACTATGTTCAATTTGGGGTTCTTTGGGCAGTGTGGTTATTATTCTCCCCCTCTTAAAGGTGAAAAGTTGGGAAAGTTCATCACCTTGCCTAAAAATCATAGCTAGAAAATATTAGAGCAGAGATGGATGGTTGAATGAATATGATTTATTCTACTATGAGTAAAAATGGGTTTAAGTATTGGTATGAATACAAAAGTAGAATAGTTACTGTCCTCAAAGAAATTATATTCTAATAAGAATATGCAATACCTATAATGGAGTAGGGACCAGGGAAGGGTGGAAAGTTATAAGAATGAAGGCCAAAATGACAGAGAAATTTTTTGGTATCTCCTTATTTTCTTTGATTAATATTTCTAGAATAAAATATAGTTGGTGTATGGAGTGTTTGCACATGATGGTGGAGTGAAAGGTAAGAAGATGGCCAGAGTTGGAAGTTGGATAATATGTGAAACAGATATATTGGGCTGTGTAATTGTGTTTACTTACTAACTAGTCAGAAGAGCTCAGCCCCGTGGGTTCCAAACCATGTTTTCTGTCTACATACATTATTTTCCCCACTATGTTAGTTGGATATCTAATACATTAGTATAAATTATTTTCTGAATTCACCATTATGACCCACTGCATCTTAGGGTGGTGAATAGTATAGAAGCTTGGGCATTATGAGGTCATACATTAGAAGAAGGGGACAATTAAAAAGAGGTAGGCAAAGGATTGAAATAAGGGACATGTCTCAAAAATCATATAGAATAATTGGCAATAATAACTTATATGATGATTTTGACTAGATATTATCCAGTGAGATGGCATGATTTCTTGAATTACTTTCTAAAAATAATTCATATTTGAAAAATGCTTTTCTTACAACACTCTGGGAGTTAGGTAGTGGAAATAATATTATTTTCCCTTTTACAGATGAGGAAATTAAGGTTTTTGGTAAGTTAAATAATTTATTCAAGGTCATAAAATTAGGAAATACAGGATTTAGCATGGAAATACAAGTCTTCTGAATAAACCTTTTATATTGTCTACTGTACTATTTTGCATTGCCTTACATAAGTTGTGCACAGGTTAGACATCCACAGCAACACAAAGAACAGGGAGAATTTGCCCAGGAGTTCAGGTGCCATCATTTTCAATAGAAAAAGTAAGAAAACTATTGATAATTATGGTATCACTTAGCCATTACTTGTCTGGTTCTGGTCAATATTTTTGGGTCATCTTTTAGGAGGGATAAGCAATCACACATTCTCAATGGGCTTTATATATCAGACATGCTCTCTGCATAAGTCAAATACCAGGAAAATGCTAAGAGTAACATCACAAATTCTGATCAAGTGAAAGCACTTGACACCATCAACTGTCAGCAGCATGAACTGAAGAAACATTATCAATGCACTCTGAAGCACATCTTCACGCATTATGGAATAGCTCTGGGAAGCTGGGAAATAATAGGTAAAGAGACCGAGTCATAACCAGTGACAGATTTTGTAAGTGGCAGTTCCAGCCATGAGCTGAAGCAATCTCTTCCTATGCTCTCAGTGTGGAAAGAACTGTTCACCCTGCAACAGCTTCAGTCTTTTTTGCTACAAAGGGAGAGCAAAATCATCAACTGTGACATCTTTAAATTCTCAAGACACATAGATGCTGTATTTCCTGAAATCTAGATAAAATTTTTACATTCCTACTTAGGACTGTTATCATGATTCACAGTGAAAGTTCAGATCTCAAATAAACATGAAAATAAAATATCGTCTACTCCCTATTTCTAGCTCTGCCGATTTAATTTAATTACTGGCTTTTCCTATAGAAGTTTAAACTTTTTAGTTTACTCAACGGGAGCCATTCTTTTGGTTGAGTCTATATATAGTTTCTCATTCCTATTATATGATTTCCATTCCCCTAATCATCTACCCCTAGCATCTTTTGACATGAATGATATCTTGATCCAGATGATCCAGATCTTGAATGATCTGGATATCTGAAGATATATCAAACGGGTGGTATACAGTAAGATAGATATTAAGTATAGTCTTTGACTAGAATGAGGCTTTGGGGAATTGGGACATTGGTAATAGCAGCAGAGACTTGGACTCATTTGTACTGTTTTTTATTTAATTATTTTCTTTTGGCAGCTAGCTAATAAGTAATCATTCAGAGGTCTAGCTCTCAAGGATACTTTGACATCCTGGAAACTAGTGTATTTCTCTTTTTATGTGCTTAGTCTTCATAATAGCAATAATAACAATGACTACCACAGACACATAAATATATAACACATTTTATGAGAGAGAGGGAGAGAGAGAGAGAAAGAGAGAAAGCACATTAAGGTTCAGAAAATACTTCCAAACATGTCCAAAACTGAACTATTTTTTATTATATATATTTTTATAATATTATCCCTTGTATTCATTTTTCCAAATTATCCCCCCTCCTTCTACTCCCTCCCCCCGATGACAGGCAATCCCATACATTTTACATGTGTTACAATATAACCTAGATACAATACATGTGTGTAAATGCCATTTTCTTGTTGCACAATAAACATTAGATATCGAAGGTACATGTAACCTGGGCAGACAGATATTAGTGCTAACAATTTACATTCACTTCCCAGTGTTTCTTCTCTGGGTGTAGCTACCTCTGTCCATCATTGATCAACTGGAAGTGAGTTGGATCTTCTCTAAGTTGAAGATTTCCACTTCCATCAGAATACATCCTCATACAGTATTGTTGTTGAAGTGTACAGTGATCTTCTGGTTCTGCTCATTTCACTCAGCATCAGTTGATTTAAGTCTCTCCAGGCCTCTCTGTATTCCTCCTGCTGGTCATTTCTTACAGAGCAATAATATTCCATAACCTTCATATACCACAATTTACCCAACCATTCTCCAACTGATGGACATCCATTCATCTTCCAGAAAACAGAACTATTTTAATACAATTGCTTTTCCCCTCTGAAACTTTACTCTCATTCCCTCCAACTATATAATTAATTATAAATTTTTTGAATATGTGAAATATTTTGTTTTCATTCTTTTATTGTTGAAAAGTGGTAAATGAATACTCAAATTGAATTGAATCCAATATATTATTTCATTTGAAACTCAGTTCATAAGAATCACAATCACTGCATGAGAGTCTTAACAAGACAACTCAACTTCCAGAAAATGTAAAAATAAACATTAGAATTGCATATGTATAGGCTATTGTTATTTTCAGGGTATAGAACATAGGAATAAAGGCAGTGTGATCAGGAAATACTTCTAAAGATAGAGAAAACAAAATAAGTTTTCTTTTTGTCCAAGCAAATAAGTAGTTGAAAGACAATTATAGCAGGAATTTATCCTCTTTTGGATTTGTTTATGCAAATGACATAGTGAAAGACTTACATCCTTTCCAAGGTACAGAATAACCCACAGCCTGAAAGGGATTCACTCTTTCACTGGAAGCAAAAGCAGTTTTTTTATACTGTGCAATTATACCCCCTTGTCTGTAAATTAGACCTCATAGCCTATAAATTCACTGGCCTTATAAATGAGAAATAAATAAAAGGTAAATTTAAGAAAAATAGTGGAGAAAACTAGAAACTGAGGGGAATAAGAACTTTAGTGGCTTCTTATTCATGCAATCATTCTGCATTCCCTATGAAAGTTTTTTTTTTTTGCTTAATATATGATCCAAGTTGTATTTTTCTTGTTTTGAACTTGTTGCAACCATATAGAACAGAGTTGTTTACATTCTCCTTTATGAGTCTTCTCTCTCTCCATGTATTTCTTTCCCTTTAAAGTCTCTAAAATGAAATTTTTCATTGATGTTGAATTATTTGTTTTGTTTTTTCATTGCTTGAACTTCTTTTATTACCTTTAGCTTTTGGCTTTCATTTTCAATTTTTTGATTCAAAGTGCCTATATTTTATTTATATATGTTCATTTAACCCAATCATTTGTCTATTATTTCTGATAAGCTTTTCCAGACACTGTAACATTTTATTTTGTTTTATTGGCTTTAACCGGACAATATAACACTTAAGCGATGCAATGCAAGCACCAACTAAATGTTGATATAAACTTCCATTATCTTTCTTTAGTTGTTCACTAAAGTTGTTAGTTCACAAAAGTTTTTATGTTGTTCACTTGCCAACAAGTCAATAAGTATTTATTGATCATTTATTGTGATTCAGGCGCTGTATTAACTACTGTTGGAGATAAATGAATGGCAGTAGCTTTCTCAAAATATTTCTTCTCTGCCAGTGTTTAAGAATTATCCTTAGTACTTTGATAGTACTATCCTTCTTCCTATGGGTAATACCGTAACAAAGTCTGTAGCCTACACACATATTTAATCCTTTTTTAATATTTTCATGTGGAGGAAAATGTCTATGATGATTGTTATATGTCAGTTTAAAAAATATATACCTTTAATTTATTTAGATCCTTGTTAAGAAACCAATAGGAGTGCTTTCTAGAAGTGTGTTTTTGGTTTTGAAGGGAGGAATTCTTTGTTTTGCTATTTGTCTTTCTTTGAATATATAAATGAACATGGACTTGTAAATAAATAAACTAATATTTGTGAACAAATTGTAAATATTATAAAACAAAATTGTAAACAAATATTAACTAATAAAGTTCAAAAATTAAGGAGACGATCTCATTCAAAGTTCTTTGTGTTCCTTAGATTGTCCTCACTTGCCTCATCTTGGGGCTGTGTACCAATCCAGAAAATTGCAAAAAATAGCTTTCTGCCATCTTTAAAAGCCACAGTAGTTACATTCCCTTTTCTCCTTGATCTCCAATTCTACCTAAAAGAGTGGAAATGAAGGTGTTTAGGTAATATCCTGTTGCTCCTCTTGCAAATACCTGAGGTTTTTTCTACTAATATCTTGCACTCTGAGTCTCTTGCACTGTTACATTTACTACTATCTTTTCTTCTTCTGGCATTTTATCCTGCAATTCTTTCTCTGGTTCTTCCAATATGACTTTTTTTGTTTGTTTCATCCATCTATTTATATACAGTGTCCTCTATTAATTTATACTCTATATCACTTCTTGGATTAGTCTCTACATTCTCCTTTTCTTTTAGAATAATCTTTCTCACATTTGATTCTTTCTTCCATAATTAAACTATTTCTTCCTATTCTTTCATTTTGATCATTATTTCTATTTGCTGCAGCATTTTACTCTCTTTTTCTTACTCTTACTTAACTTACAATTTTGCCACTCTTTATTTTACATCCTTTTAATAGCCTAGACTCCATTGCTTCCGTTTCTTCTTATGTGAATTTTTAATATTGCTCAGTTTGGGCATAGGACTCCCAGGAACCAAGAAGGTGCAGCATTCAATAAATTGTCCAAACTCTCCCATGTTCACCTCAAAACAATCATAAACTTATATTCCCAAATAAACCATGGAAAAGCAGAAATAACAAATAGATGGAGTGAAACAATATTTTAGCTTCAGAAATCTGAAAGACTGCAAAAAAAAGCTCTGTGTCTCTAAAGTAAAAGGACAATGCAATACATGATAGGAAACATTCCAGCAAGCCAAAAGTAAGTTCCACCCCAGCAAAACAGTAGTAGAGCCTGAGCCCTAACAGCACTAGGACCCCCTCTCTCCCTGCCCTCTTGCCATGGGCCTCAGCATAACCAGAGGAACATGGAGACTCCAGATCTAAGAATCTGCTGCTGCTTCAACATTTTCTGAGGCAAGCAGACAACCTCCAGAAGTCAGAGCTCCATGTGATTCTGTGATATCTGAGTATAGCCCACCAACTTCAGTACATAGCGGACACCAGCTGTGGAACTCCAGTTCAGCATAAGGTAAGCTGCCAGACATCTACAAATTCCAGCAGTACCAGCTATCATCAGCCCCAAGTCTTCAGGGCAACACTAGACAGAAAGGTCTCCCATAGACCTCAGGGGGACATCAATGAAAGACCAGGTAAACATGCAGGCCTGTAGCTCGTGGCACAAGAAGCCTGAGATAGTGCCATTTACTCATCAGAAACAAATCTCAAATTTAAAAGAAAGTAAAAAGACCAAAAAAGAGGAGCAAAAATCAAAACCAAAAAAAAAAAAAAAAAAAAAAAAAAAGAATCTCACAATAGGAAGTTATTATGGTAAAAGGGAAAATTAAGGTATTAACTTAGAAAGGAAAAAAAAAAAAGTCAAAACGTATATGGGCAAAGCCTAAAGAAAAACAGGAAGTAAACTCAAGCCCAGAAAGAACTCATGGAAGAACTCAAGAAGGAGCCTAAAAATCATATAAGAGAAATAGAAAAAAATGTGAAAAGAAAGGAAATTGATGCAAGAGAATTATGAAAAAAGAGGCAGCATGTTAGAAAAAGAAAGCAATTGCTTAAAAAATAGAATTGGACAAATGGGAAAGGAGGTAAAAAACTAACTGGGGAAAAATTTCTTAAAAATTAAAATTGCACAAATGGAAATTAATGACTATGTTAGACATCAAGAATTAATCAAATAAACACAAACATACAAAAAATATAAAATACCTTATTGAAAAATAACTTACCTGGAAAATAGATTCAGAAGTGATATAAGAATAATTGAACTACTTAAAAGCTGTAATCAAATGGAGGAGCTGGACAGGATCTTTCAAGACATTGTCAGTCTTGAAGATTGTCCTCATATTCTGGAATCAGAAGGCAAAATAGGCATTGAAAGAATCCACCACTTATTTCAGCAAAAGAGAGCCCAAAATAAAAATCTCAAGAAATATTATAATCAAATTTCAGAACTATTAGATCAAGGAAACAAATACTGCAAATTTTCAGAAAGAAAAAAAGTCACATATTGGATAGCCACAATCAGGATTACATAGGACTTGGTAATACACCATTAAAAAAAAAAATCAGAGGTCATGAACATGATATTACAGAAGCCAAAGGAACCAGGGCTACAACTTAGAATCAGTTACCAGACAAAATTAATTTTAATACATCAAGGGAAAAATGGTCATTCAATGAAATAGAAGGATTTTATGTTTTCATAAGAAGACTATAATTAAACCATAAATTTGATTTCTTATATTAAGAGAAACCTAAAAAGGGAGAAGGAGGAAACAAAACATGAGGGAGTCAATAAAGTTCAACAGTTTACAGGGAAAGTTGATATTTATAATTCTTTTTTTTTAAAATTTTTTATTATATATATATTTTTTATAATATTATCCCTTGTATTCATTTTTCCAAATTATCCCCCCCTCCCTCTATTCCCTCCCCCCGATGACAGGCAATCCCTTACATTTTACATGTGTTACAATATAGTCTAGGTACAATACATGTGTGTGAATATCATTTTCTTGTTGCACAATAAACATTAGAATCCGAAGGTACATGCAACCTGGGCAGACAGATATTAGTGCTAACAATTTACATTCACTTCCCAGTGTTCCTTCTCTGGGTGTAGTTATTTCTGTCCATCATTGATCAACTGGAAGTGAGTTGGCTCTTCTTTATGTTGAAGATTTCCACTTCTATCAGAATACATCCTCATACAGTATTGTTGTTGAAGTGTACAGTGATCTTCTGGTTCTGCTCATTTCACTCAGCATCAGTTGATTTAAGTCTCTCCAGGCCTCTCTGTATTCCTCCTGCTGGTCATTTCTTACAGAGCAATAATATTCCATAACCTTCATATACCACAATTTACCCAACCATTCTCCAACTGATGGATATCCATTCATCTTCCAGTTTCTAGCTACAACAAAAAGAGCTGCCACAAACATTTTGGCACATATATGTCTCTTTCCACTCTTTAGTATTTCTTTGGGATATAATCCCAGTAGTAGCGCTGCTGGGTCAAAGGGTATACACAGTTTGATAACTTTTTGGGCATAGTTCCAAATTGCTCTCCAGAATGGCTGGATTCTTTCGCAACTCCACCAGCAATGTATTAGTGTCCCAATTTTCCCACATCCCCTCCAACATTCATCGTTATTTGTTCCTGTCATCTTAGCCAATCTGACAGGTGTGTAGTGGTATCTCAGAGTGGTCTTAATTTGCATTTCTCTGATCAGTAGTGATTTGGAACACTCTTTCATATGAGTGCATATAGTTTCAATTTCTTCCTCTGAGAATTGTTTGTTCATATCCCTTGACCATTTATCAATTGGAGAATGTTCGGTTTCTTATAAATTAGGGTCAGTTCTCTATATATTTTGGAAATGAGACCTGTGTCAGAACCTTTGTTTTTAAAAATATTTTCCCAATTTGTTACTTCCCTTCTAATCTTGTTTGCATTAGTATTATTTGTACAGAAACTTTTTAGTTTGATGTAATCAAAATCTTCTATTTTGTGATCAATAATGAGCTCTAGTTCTCCTCTGGTCATAAATTCCTTCCTCCTCCACAGGTCTGAGAGGTAGACTATTCTCTGTTCCTCTAATCTATTTATTATCTCCCTCTTTATGCCTAAATCATGGACCCATTTTGATCTTATCTTGGTATATGGTGTTAAGTGTGGATCCATATCTAATTTCTGCCATACTAATTTCCAGTTTTCCCAACAGTTTTTTCCGAATAATGAATTTTTATCCCTAATGTTGGTATCTTTGGGTTTGTCAAAGATTAGGTTGCTATATATGTATCCTTTTTTTTCCTTTGTATCTAATCTGTTCCACTGATCTACCGGTCTATTTCTTAGCCAATACCAAATGGTTTTGGTGACTGCTGCTATATAATATAGCTTTAGATCAGGTACACTTAGACCACCTTCCTCTGAGTTTTTTTTTCATTAGTTCCCTTGCAATTCTCGACCTTTTATTCTTCCATATGAATTTTGTTGTTATTTTTTCTAGGTCATTGAAATAGTTTCTTGGGAGTCTGATTGGTATAGCACTCAATAAATAGATTAGTTTGGGGAGTATTGTCATCTTTATTATATTCGCTCGGCCTATCCAAGAGCACTGAATGTCTTTCCATTTATTTAAATCTGATTTTATTTTTGTGGCAAGTGTTTTGTAATTTTTCTCATATAATTCCTGACTTTTCGATATTTATAATTCTTGAAAATTGTACCACTAGTAATATAGCTAGAAGGAATGTATGTAGACAGAGGGCACAAGTATGAAGTGAATGAGAAAGAATGATGTTAAATCTATCTTACCCTGCAGGAAAATAAGAAGGGAATGGGATTTGGGAAGGAGTGAGGATGATGAAAAAGAGGGCAAATTAGGGGAGGATCAATAGCAAAATATTTTTGAAGAGGGGTAGAATAAAAAGAGAGAGAGAATAAATGAGGGGGGATATACTTAGCAATAGCAATGTTAAAAAAATTTCTAAGCACACTTCTTTGATAAGATCTATGTGTGTGTGTGTGTGTGTGTATGTGTGTGTGCGTGTGTGTGTGTGTGTATGAGAAAATATTGTGGTGTAAAAGAAGGACTTACTTGAATTCTCCCAAATTTTTCTCCAAATAGCTTTAAAATCATGCTTCAAAACAAATCTTAGAGCCAGAAGAAACAAGATTCTGGTTGGGGTAAAGGGTTTGTGTAAACAATTTTCCACCCAAGACATCTTACTATTTAGAACAATATTTCATTGTTAAAAAGTCAGTTCCTTTCTTATCAGTACTATCAGAACTAAGTTTTTCTATGCCTGAAGGGCTATCAAATTACATATACCCTTTGATTCAGCTATGTCTTTATTGGATCCGTATACCAAAGAGATCATTAAAAAAGCTAAAGGACTCACATGTGCAAAAATGTTTGTGGCAGCCCTTTTTGCAGTGGCAAGGAACTAGAAACTGAATAGATGCCCATCAGTGGAGAATAGCTAAATAATTTATAATAATTTAAGTAAATATTTAAGTAAATACTGAATGTAGATCACAACATAGTACTTTCACTTTTTCATTGTTATTTGCTTGCATTTTACTTTCTTTCTCATTTTTTTCCCCTTTTTGATCTGATTTTTCTTGTGTAGCAAGATAATTGTGGATATATGTATAGAAGAATTGTACATGTTTAACATATATTGAATTGCTTGCTTTCTAGGGGAGGTAGGGAGGAGAAGGGAGGAAGAAAAAATTGGAACACAAGGTTTTTTGTAAGGGTGGTTGTTGAAAATAATTTGTGCATATATTTTGAAAATAAAAATTTTTGAAAAAAAGAATTAAGTTTGTCCTTGAGGATTGGGCATTTTTTCTTCTAAGTAAGTTTTTATTAGAAGATGATAATGTTAGGACATAATATATGCATTGGTAAAGTGAATTACAGAATGAGGTCTAAGAATATAGAAAATAAGAAAGAGAATCTGTTGGGTGACTGTATATTAATTAACTTAGACCAAAGCATTTAGAGTTGGAAAAGACTTTTAACATCATTTAGTTCAGGATTTCTTAATTTGTGTGTGTGTGTGTGTGTGTGTGTGTGTGTGTGTGTGTGTGCGTGTGTGCGTGATGGGCCTCTTTAGCAGTCAGATGATGTTTATGGTCCTTTTTCTGTTTTAAGTTTATGAAGCCTTTAAATGCACAAAATTTAACAGATGGTATCACAAATGTAACTAGTAATATTGAAATATAATTGTCAATGAAAAAAAGTTTCTGGACCCTGAAGAGCTCCTAAGTTATAATCAAAATTTTACTTTACAGATGAGTAAACTGAACCTGAGAAAGGTAAAATGATATATCTAATATTATGTAAACAATAAACATTGTAACCAGATTTTGAACGTACTCTGAGTCTATGCAATATTAGGTCAATATGGTATAGAAATAAGAATGATGGGATTCAGGAGGCCCACATTTTAGTTTTAGAAGTGCTGATAACTTGTTTAACTTTAGGCAATTAATTTTAGTCTAGTGGGTCTTCCATCTCATCTTCCTCTAGATCACATTAAGTAGTAGATACACTATCATCAGGCTGATGTAAATCTATTGAATTGTTATTGTTCTGAGATTTGTCATGGTATTTTGCCTCTAAAAACACCTACTCTTTCGTTCTTTCTCTCTTTCTTTCCATTTCTCTCTCTTTCTCTGTCAAACACACACACATACACACACACACACAAACACACATACACACAAACACACACATACACACAAATCCCCATACTATTGAGCAAACCCTGCTCCCAAACTAAAGTTTAGAAAAAATACAGTTTTTATCAATCTTTTTGGACAGTATTTCTGTCAGCCTCATGACCATTTTTCTTCCTTACATCTACTCCACAACTACATTTTCTTGTGGCTTTCAGTCTGAAACAGGCTGTGAATTTCCACATTTGCTTATATTGTAATGTAATATCACTCAGTGTATGCCTTTGGAATCTTAACAATTGATGAGCTCACAGAGTAGTGGAAGAAGTGTTTTGTATTAGGAGTAAACAATCAAAGAATATCTCACTGAGCAAGTTTGGAATTTCAGAACAGTAAATATATGGCAGGGAAAATGCTGGGTCACAGTTCACTAATTTTGTCAATTGATACCATCAAAGAGACAATATATGAAAAGCACTTTATAAACATTAAAGTATTACATAAGTGTATGCTATCATTGTCATTTAACAATCGTCTTTCCTAAAATCTATGGATATTTCAATATAATTTGCAATATGCTATATAGTCTATCTAAATCCATGATGAATCTTTTAATTGCCTTTTGAATCACTCACAATTCTGATTCTTTACTAACTGTGGTATTCCTTTATTCAAAACATATAGCATCAATGGGAAAATAATGGATTTCTTTTGGATGATCCATGTTCACAGTAACATAACTGACTAAAAGATACAGTGAATATGAGATCCCACTATGTTTACTGATTGTTGATTTGAATCAGCAAAGCAAAACACAGAGTTAAAAGTTTCATTTTTAAAAGATATCACCCATACATTTATTGAGATCAGACAATTCTTGATAGGTTCAATGTAGAAGTAATCTTATCCAATGATCTATATTATTTATATAAAGCAAGGCATAGACCAAAGAACCACACATTTTTTAAAAGGCATTTACTTCTGTCATGGAAAGTAATCTACCTAGAGTTCAAAAGGAAGAAATATTATTTATAAATAGTCAGATCTTCCATATTTTCCTGTTCTTGCATGCTTATTGCATCAGGTCCTCTCTTATCGGAGATCCTCAACAATAAGATTCATGGTCACTCCCAAGACAGAAGTTTAACAATAGACAGGAGAACTATCAAATGGATTAAATATAACTTGTCCAGATTTAAATGCAGCTGAATGTTCAGCTGGTGAAGTTGGACCCTCTTGATTTTGGAAAGATACTCCAAATAGACATTGGATTCAATAAGCAGAATAAAAGAAGACTGAATTTCATTTGGGAAATGCTTCATTAATTTCTGTGATGCAAACCCTCATCTTTTTAACACCAATATTCTTCTGCTTAATCTGTATGAGTTATTATAAAAATGGATAAAGTAACATTAACTTTTCCTTAATAGAGAATTATTGGATTATACTAGGTGATATATGAGAAGTCTTCAAAAGAAATATATTATAAAAAATCATTGTGATAATATAAGAATATTTGTTGTCATTTGTCCTAATTCTTTAAAAGGATTAATGATATCATGAAATGATATCATGACTTGCATGTGAATTGTTTTTAAGTGAGACAGACTTGCACAAAAAGTCAGCTTCACTCTCTATTCCTGATTTATCAAAGTCCATTAACAGTACAAAAGTCCAGGCTATTGACAATGGCTTGGGATGCTGTGAATAATTGACATTTTTGGTCTGACTAAGCTCAAAACACCCCAGGGCACCTGTTTCAGCTGCCTTCATAGCCACTGAAACAAATTGTTCTCATCTGCTTATTCTTCTTATGCTTGGGGCATAGGAGTCCCTAACTCATAGATGAGTTTGAAATTTGAAGATTGCCTTTAGCCTGGTTTAGAGCAACTACGGTAGTGAGTGAGACCTCTGCTTATGCTACAGCTTCTTGAAACCATAGGTGAGAATAGAGTGAAGGTAGACACTTAAGGTGCATGAGCTGTCCTCACATTTACTGATTGTTGATTTAAATTGATCTCAGTAAGGGACTCAGTAAAACCTCATATTTGTCATCCCTGATTACCCCATATACCATTGGAATATTGTAGAATATCCGAACACAACTTTATCATCTTAATAGTAGATCATAGTGTGGATTTGCAAAGAAACAAAAAGGAATTTTAATGAGCTAATTGTATATTAATGAGGATAATAGAAAAAAAAAATTGTGGTGTTATGGAAAGAACACTAGAATTGCAGCCAAAGAACCTCCATTTAAATCCTAATTCTTACATTAGCTACCAATGTAATTATCAGTAAGCTACTTCATTTTTATGGATCACAATGTTCTCAATTGTGAAATGAGAAAGTTAGGACTATTGACCTTTAAGATCCGGTTGAATCTTTAATATATGACTCTTTCTATGACTGTATTATAGGGGACATAATCAATATAGATACTATAAGAGTAACAGCTTCATTTATTAAAAAATGAGTGCAAACCAGGGTATTTTGTCTATTTCAATACTTTTTTCAGATTTTGTATTTTGATAGTGAATATAACTGGTGGAATATGGAGACAGTGTATAAGGTGAAAAGAATAATAATTGAAATGAATAAAGGAATGAGAAGTCAAGTAGTCAGGTTTAAAGTCTGGACTAGCTTTCTGGAGGATCTTGGTACCAGCTCAAGTCATTGATCTTAGAAGAGGAATGAGGAAGTGGGACTCACATAAATGGTCAAAGATAGAGTCAATTTATTGCAAATTCTCTCAGCCTTATATACCCTAACACCCTTATATAACCATAGCAATACTGCACATGCACTAACTATATATTGTGCATGCGGGACTGCATAAACAACTTGCTATTGTATGTAGATGACACTTTGCCACTTGGTATCACTCTGCTTTAATTACAGCACAGGTTGTCACTGACCCTTGACTTCTCAGGAAGGTCAACAGCCCTTAGAGGAGATGGATTTTGAACCAGGCATGATCAGCAGGGTTCCTTTTACTGGACTAAAGGGTCTAATACCTCACCCAGGCTTCCCCATTATCTGTGGCCCTCAGAGTCAGGAGAAATTAAGATTAAAAATCATTTAAGCATCAGAGTATGTAGTAAGTATGAATCACAGCATTGTTTTGTAAAATTATAAAAATACATTTTTAGTAGTTATCTTCATCAAATAACAAATTGGTCTTATCATCCAGGAGATGAACATATTCATGCATCCATCCATCCATTCATTCATCTATCCATCATATATACATACATACATACACACACACATATATATATATATGTACATACATACATACAATAAATGTATATAGCTCCTGATTGAACCAGTATAAGAGAAATATTTATATAATAGAAAAAGAAGCAAAATTATTTTATAATAATAATAATACAGCAATACATTCAGATATAATTCACCTCCTTCATCAATGCCTAGGATCTTGATTTTAAAAAAGAGGGACCTTATGGATATTCCAGAAAAAAAAAAATCACTTAAAAATGGATATTTCATATATTTGTGGATAACAAAAAGCTGATTGTCTATGGGGTTATATAAAAAGTAAAAAGAAGGGCTGATATTAAAAAAAGAGAAGAAAAAAAGAGGAACAGAGGCAGCTGGGTGGCGCAGTGGATAGAGAACTAGCCCTGAAGTCAGGAGGACTGAGTTCAAATTTGGCCTCAGACACATAACACTTCCTAGATGTGTGAGATTGGACAAGTCACTTAACCCCAAATGCCTGGGGGGGGGGGGAAGAGGAACATAGGAAAGCTTAAAATAATCTGGATTTGGAGTCAGAAGGTTTATGCTCAAATTCTTATTCTTTTGTTATTCAATCATTTTAGTGATGATTGACTCTTCATAACTCTGTCTGGGTTTTTCTTGACAGAGATACAAGAGTGTTTCATCATTTTCTTCTCCAGCTCCTTTTGTAGATCAGGAATTGGGGCAAACAGGATTAAGTGACTTGCAGTCACACAGCTAGTAAGTGTCTGAGGCCATATTTCAATTGAAGAAGATGAATCAAATGCCATGTGCATTGCACCAAGTAGCTGCTCTTTATATTTCTACTTGTTACATTACGTAATTTTGAGATTCCTTTATCTTTCTTGGTTCCAGTTTCCTTATTTGTGAAATGACTAGTTTGGACTAGCTTCAAATCTATTTTTCTTTCCTTATCTACATTTCTTGGGTTATAGAAAAAGTATACCTCTTTTTTTTTTTTTTTTGTCTGTGATCAGCTTCCACACATCTCTTTTGAATAATTTGAATGTTCTACAATTTATTATTGATTTCCTGAGACAGTTTTCTTGGGGGTGACCTTCTCTTAGCTAGTGAGGTACACAATATACTAAAAATAGAAATAAGACAGGCTGTGGAATCTGAAGATCTTAACTGAAATCTAACTTCTATTATTCTTACTTTTCTAACTGGCCTTAGATAACTCAAAAATGTCTCAGGGTATCAATTTTCACACCTTTAAAATAAAGGGTTTAATTTGATGATTTCTAAGATCCCTTTCAGTTCTAAATTTATGATAAATCTAAATCTAAATCCTAGACAAGGTGGTACTCAGGCAAGAGATACAAAGTTCATCAACTTCTACTTTATCCCTTTCCAGCTTGGCAGAGCAAGACATGGGTCATGTTTCATAAGTAGACTTGAAGCATTGAGAATTCAGGTCGCCTCTAAGCTGAGAGGATGAGTCATTAAAGTGGGGCTGTAGTAACTAACAAAATAAGGAAGAATTTTTGGCAGCATTTGGTATATTTAGTCATCTTTGTTTCTTTCAGGTGTTAATAGCATTTTTCCAAGTGCAGCAAATTCTTCAACATGGAAAAAACATGGCATTTTAAAAGGATTAATATTTAGGCAAGAATCAATGTTTAGAATAAATAGAAAGGATTTAAATATTCCCCCCCCCCCCCAGGTTGGGGTTAAGTGACTAGCCCAGGGTCACACAGCTAGGAAATGTTAAGTGTCTGAGATTAGATTTGAACTCCGGTCCTCCTGAATTCAAGGCTGGTACTCTATCCAATGCGCCACCTAGCTGTCCCTAGTTGAATTGTTTTTATTAGAGATTATATGTAAAAGGATGATATTGTTACTTCCTCCCCCATTTCAGTTGTTGTTAAACATTTATCAGCACAAACCTATTTGCAAGGAAAGATAA
This sequence comes from Sminthopsis crassicaudata, assembly GCF_048593235.1. Taxonomy (NCBI): domain Eukaryota; kingdom Metazoa; phylum Chordata; class Mammalia; order Dasyuromorphia; family Dasyuridae; genus Sminthopsis; species Sminthopsis crassicaudata. The sequence continues at coordinate 296,873,955 of NC_133617.1, read as the reverse complement.
GAAAGAACATCTAAACTATTTGTAAAAAACTGAACAATGTGAATCTCTTGTCCATTTCAGGAACAGAAAAGTTTAATAGTTCTTATGGTCAGGAAGTTAAAAGTCACAGGGATATTCTGAGAGAAACTTATTGGATCTATTCAGCCACTTAACTTTCAGGATTGCCTAATTCGTGTGGAGAGGTAATACAAATTTCCTTTCAGAGTTAATATTTCAAAAATTCTAAAAAGTGAAACCTCAAAAACCCAACTTTCTGTTAACAGCAAGAGGTGGATCTTCAAGGCAGTGAGTTCAAGAGGAGGGCTGTATTTCAAAGGAGTAATATGTTTTTTTCTCTTTCACATCTTCAGATTGCTAGGTAGAGGCAAGAACATGCAAACTTAAAAGTCAGTCTTAAAAGTCACTTAAAAGAACACCTGGCAGGACAAAAAAAAAGACGCTACTCAGTTATACCTAGCCAAAACGATGATCAGACACCAATATAAAACATTCATGTGTTGGGACACCAAGTTCTTGCCCATCTGTTGCTAAAAGGAAAAAGAAAGATGAAACAGATAGCCAATATCTCCCTTTGAGGGAGCTGATTTTGGTTAGTGCTCAGGGGCCAGCTGCTTTCAATCTATCTACCTCTTCTACTTTTCTTTTTTGTTATAGTTTCATTTTGATATGTGAGTTGTGGCTCCCTCCCCTCCACAATTATATCTAAATGATTACAAATGTGATGGCTGACAGTTTCTCAAAAAGCAGAGGGGCACAAGAAAGCTTTATTTAGATCAGGAAATGGATGGTCTGGAGGTTAGTTTCTGCTTGGCTGCATAGGTACCTCTGTGACTTGGGAGTGACTCTTAACTATTCATGTCTTCAAAATGTTTGGGATAGATGATCTGTATTGAGCTTTCTAACTTTGATGGCTCATAAGTTAATTTTGAAATAACTCATGATAAAAAATGTCATTGATCTCCAGGGAAAGAACTGATTAACTTTGAGTATAGATTGAAGCATAGTTTTTTTTCCCCTCTGTTTTTTGCTTCTTATTATTGCTACTTTTTTGCAACATGATTAATACAGAAACATATTTTGCATGACTTCATATATATAATTGATAAATTGCTTGTCTTCTCAATGGGTGGTGAAGGGGTGTGAGAGAAGAAGATACTTTGGAATTCAAAAATTGTTAAATTAATATTAAAATAAATATTTTGTTTTTAAATGAAGTGGGTGGAATGAGCACAGGGGTAAAAAAAGGTTAAGTTTGGTAGGAATCATCTAGCTGCATGCAATGTATTTGGTTGTGGTCTGTGTCACATTACATAGCGGATATTCAGACTGTCTATATTAGTTCAGCCTTGTGGCTCAATACACTTAACAAAGGAATTAAAGGACTAAGTGATTTTAGTAGAGATGGACTGGGACACTTCCCATGGAATGGGGAATATTCTCTAGATTAGGTATGTGCTGGTAGGTGTTTAACAAATGGCTGCAGAAAAAAAGAAAGAACACACACATAAACACACACACACACACACACACACGCTTAATCCGTATTATTGACATTTTCTTCATAAGCAATTAAACAAACAAACAAAAAATAATTTACCTTCACATAGTCACTTATCTTCCCCCATTTCCCAAGGGGATGAGAGAAATTTCAGGGAAGGAAAAAACATTTCCAAGACATAAAACACTGTTTTTACTAAGATAAAATCTGTGGGTTGAAATCTATTTTGAGTGATAAAATAAGAAAATGTAACAGTGCTGTACCTAATGCATTTATTTTAGATGAGTTCCAAATAATGTTATAACAACTTTATTCCTTTAAATTAGTTTTCAACCCCTAGATTCTATTATGGGGAAAAACAAATTAAACTCCTAGATTTTTTTTTCCTCCTTGAAATGGGTTTAGGTGTCTTAAACTTTGTGGTTATTTAATTTTCAGCTTTATCTTCTTAGTTTTTGTTTTGAGTATTTTATTTATTGTTAGCCCCTTTTACCAGAAGCAGGATAAGTTAAGATACTTAAATTCTTATGAGTAAATTTTACTACTTATTAGTAGTTGCAGTAAAATTTGGTGTGGAATGTGGCTTAAATGAATGGCTAGATTTATTTTGGATTTATTTTAGTATCTTAGTTATAATTAGCATAAATATTAAAGACTTGGCTTTTTCCATATTTACAAAGATTCTGAAGGATTCATTATCCATATCTGACAAGATATATAAAATCTAACTGAAATATGGCCAATCCAGATCTTTCAGCAATGTAACCAAATCAAGACCAATCACTGTGGCTGAACTGAACCATGATTTTTGCTAATTTTTAAGACAAGCTAAATGTATCACAATAGGCCCATCTGATGTCCATTGCACTCACATAAACGGTACATTGTGATTTTTTTTTCCTCAACAGCTTTTTGCTCCTGTTTATTTCATATACTCAATCACTGCCCAATTTGATAGAAAATGTAACAGAAGGAAGGTTGGCCAAAAAAAAAGAAAAGGAAAGGAAACAAAATCTGGGATTTATTGTTGGATGTTGGTTCAATAAGTATCTCTGGATACTTCAAAAATATTTTCATTCTGATCTAAAAATATGTCTTTCCTAAGGTACTTCCCCTAGAATATGAAACTAAAAATGAGTGGTAGCTTGCCACAATAGATAAAACACCATTTTTGGAGTCAGGAAGAAGTGGAGAGAGTTTTCATGATACAGATGATATTACAAGTATAGATGCTTCAAAAGAAAATATAACAAATTACATTTGAAAATACCAAAAATTACCCTATGATAAAACTATTATGTAAAAAGAGTTTGGTAAAAAGATGCATAGGGTCATACTAGAGGAAAAATTCTTGGAGATGGGGAAGATTCTTCCCAAAGAATTTATGGAATTATTACCACTATTATTCAACATTATACTAGAAATGTTGGCTTTAACATTAAGAAAAGAAAAAAGAAATTAACAGAATTAAAAGAGGTAATGAAAAAATAAAATTATCACTCTTTGCAGATGATATGATGATAAACTTAGAAAATCCTAGAAAATCATGTAAAAACCTATTGTAAACAATTCACAGATTTAGCAAAGTTGCAGGATACAAAATAAAACCATGCAAATCATCAGTATTTCTATTTATCACAAAGCCCACCAGCAAGAGGTAAAAAGAGACATTCCACTTAAAATAATGGTAGATAAAATAAAATATTTGGGGGAGTCTACCTTCCAAGACAGATCTAAGAATTATATGAACACAATGACAAAACACTACTCAAACAAATAAAATAAAATTTAAACAATTGGAAAAATATCAATTGTTCATGTTTAGGCTGAGCTAATGTAATAAAAATGGCGATTCTGCCTAAATTGCCTTATTTGTTCAATGCTATACCAATCAAACTATCAAATATTTCATAGAACTAGAAAACATAATGACACAATTCATTTGGAAGAACAAAAGGTCAAGAATATTAAGGGAATAATGAAAAAAATGCCAAGGATGGTGGATTAGCAGTACTAAACCTAAAACTACATTATAAAGCAACAGTCATCAAAACCATTTAGTACTGCCTAAAAAATAGAGTGATGGATCAGTGGAATAAATTAGTTATTCATGATAAAATAATCAAGGCCTATAGCAATCTAATATTTGATTACCCCCCAAACTCTAGCTTCTAGAATAGGAACTCACAATTTGACAAAAATTGCTGAAAAAATTGGAAAATAATGTTAGAAACCAGGCATAGGCCTACATCTCACACTCACCCCAAAATAAGGCTAAAATAATCATATGATTTGGGAATAAAGGATGATATCATTAACAAATTAGAAGAACGAAGGATATTTTACCTATCCTTTGGTAGAAATTTTGGAGAATTTTGGAGAAGAGAGAAATTTATTACCAAAGAATAACTAGAGAACATTATGAAAGGCAAAATGGACAACTTTGATTACATTAAAACTGGGACACTAATGCATTTTTGGTGGAGGTGTGAAATGATCCAACCATTCTGGAAAACAATTTGGAACTATACTCAAAGAGCTATCAAACTGTGCATACCCTTTGACCTAAAAGAAACAAGATTAAAATGAAAATACAAAGCTGGGAAAAAATCTTTACAGCCAGTATTTCTGATAATAGTCTCATTCCAAAAAAACATAAAGAACTGTGCCAATTTTATAAGAATACAAGTCATTTCCCAATTGACAAATGATCAAAGGATATGAATAGACAATTTTCAGATGACAAAACTAAAACCATCTGGGTCATATAAACTATACTCTGAATCACTATGATTTGAGAAATGCAAATTAAAACAACTCTGAGGTACCACCTTACCCTTCTCAGATTTGATAAAATGACAGGAAAAGATAATGATAAATGTTTGAGATGATGTGTGAAAACTGGGACACTAATGCATTGTTGGTAGAGTTGTGAAATGATCCAACCATTCTGGAGAACAATTTGGAAGTATGCTCAAAGAGCTATGAAACTGTGCATACCCTTTGACCCAGCAGTGCTATTCCTGGGTCTGCATCCCCAGGAAATAATAAAAGAGAAAAAGGGATCCACGTGTACAAAAATGTTTGTAACAGCTCTTTTTGTGATAACAAAGAATTAAAAATGGGTAGATGCCCATCAACTGGGGAATTGCTGAATAAATTGTGGCACATGAAAGCAATGGAATAGTATTGTTCTATAAAAATGATGAACAAGCATATTATATAAAGGCTTGGAAAGTTTTTCCATGAATTCTTTGGCAGAAATGGATCTCTCTCTCTCTCTCTCTCTCTCTCTCTCTCTTTTTTTTTTTTGTCTGAGTTGCCCAATTATTGCAGTATGAAGTTCTCTAATATTTCTAATATTATATTTTCTCTTTTAAAATGGGATAAGAGCAGTTATATTAGTTCTAGAACATTTCATGAAAGTACAAGTGATTTAACTTGATTCAGCAAAAAAAAAAGTGAAGTTGAAATTTATTTTTTTGTCATGGAACTAACTTTATTCTTATGAGGAAAAATAAATATCCTATGAATTTTATTTCATAATTGTTCTTAGAGGGAAAACAAATGGAATGAAAAGCACATAAATCCAAGCTTTTGGTTTATATTTCTGGAAAAACATTTTCAGTTACTTGAATAAAATATTGCCTTTGTTTTCAGACCAATAAAAAAAGAGAGATTTCCATGAACTGATGCTGAATGAAATGAACCGAACCAAGAATACAATGTGTACAGTTAGAGCAAGAATAGGCAATGATCAAATATGAACACTTTGGTTCTTCTCAGTAGTCCAGTAATCCAAAGCAATTCCAATAGACTTTGGACAGAAAATTCCATCGCATATAGAAAAAGAACTGAGAATGAATATAATCAACATATGGTATGTTCACTTCTTTTTTTCTGTTTTTTCTTCCTCTCTCCCATTGTTTTTCTCTTCTGCTCTGATTTTTCTCTCCCAACATGATTCACAAAACAATTCAATAAAAAATAATTTATAGAAAGTTATAGCCAGTGGTTAAACAAGAGAAAACGATGAGAAGCAGCTTCCATCTATAGCAATAGATAGTGTGGGACCATGAAGAAAGCAAACATTTAATGAAATATTCATTTAAAAGAACACTAAGTGCTTTCTCTGTGCAAAGAACACAATCTTAGTGCTTGTCCAGTTAGGATAAGGACTTTAAATATTTGAAGGCAGTTGTCCTATTACCTATATGCCTTCTCTTCTTCAGCCTAATATAATGGATCAAAGTAGAACATATTTGCTACAGTGGATTAGTCTTTGTTTCAAGGTTCACTGCTACACAAACATTTTCCACATATACGCTCAATTTTTTAAACCAATTTTCACAAAGTATGTTTTTGATTATTTTCCACATTCCAGTCCAAATCCAGTTCATTAATGTCCTTTCTAAAATACACTATACAGAATTAAAAAGTACATCCTAGTTCTACACTGTTCACTGTAGAATGCAAAAGAGTCCCTTTTCAGGACTGTGGTTTTTTGTTGATAGAGATTGAGACAGAATAAGTCTTTTATTGCTGCTGTACCATACTCTTGACTCATATGGACCCTGTTATTTGTGGAAATTCTCACATCTTTTTCATATGAATTCAAATACAGACACATCTCCCACATCTTGTTCTTTTATAGTTGACTTTAAAAGGCATTATGTAGGATTTTACCTTTACATATCTTATATTTTATTTAAATAAATTCAGATCCTTGTTAGAGTATGTTTATGTGTTTGGAGCTAAATATAGTTTTATTTCTTTCTATTTATTTTTTGGTTTGAATTCCAACATAGTAAATAAAGTTTCTAAATCAAATATGATATTGATCCATTGAGATCACTAAAACAAATTTTGAACATTATATGGAAAAATCCTGAGGCTCTTGACTCTAAGTTGACTTTGATTTTATTTATTTTTGTTATTAAACATTCTCTGTGTTCAGTCACTCACCCAATTATTAGTTCAACTGATTATGTTATGCAACCTGAACATATTCATCTTTCTTACAAGAGTATAAGGAGGAAATTAATCAAATACTTTGGTAAAGATGAAGTATATTGTGCAAAGAAAGATACCAAGAGACAGAGAGATATAGAGACAAATTGACAGAAAGAGAAATATAGCAAGAGAAAAAGGTAAAGACACACACACACACACACACAGAAAGAAAATGTTTGGTATTGCATGAATTGTTTTTGATTAATCCAAGTTGGCTCTTTATGATCGCTATTTCTAAGTGTTCACATCATTAAGAATGCATTTCAAAATTTTGGTAGGATTCTATATTAACTCTATTGTCTAATCTTCAGAATATGCCATAAACATTTTATATGAAAATCTTTGATTAAGGAAAAATTTGAGATGTTATTAGGAGAGTATGTTTTTATATACCTGTTTAGGTATGTAGGAAGATTAATTTATCTTGAAAAGTCATCGTATCTTTTTTTTTTTTTTTTTTTTCTATTTTGCTCCACTTTTATTACATGCAAAGAAGCTTGGAAAAAGAGAGAGTGTAGAGAGAGTGAATTTTCTTGTCTATATAAAGGGCATTTATCTCAAAGGGAAGACAAATTGATTGAGTCAATTGAGCCATAGACTTTTATTATTATTGTTATTATTATTATTTTGGGGAGAGACACTTGATTATTGCTTTGGATTTTCTGTTTCCTAGAAGAAACAGTTCAAACTGAGCTATGCCTATCTAATCCATTTAGAAACTATTCAGGAAGCACATGTATGACATTTTGTAAGATATAGAAACTGCATAAAGTTCCCCCCTATGAAATGGTGTATCAATTTCTGTATTGGCATATAAAGGCTCACAGGTTTTGATAAGGGAAGAAGCATTAACCAGGATGCTTCAGACTGTGAAACATGGAGCAGGAAAAAGGTGATCAAAAACAAACAAAAAACTCCAAGTATGGATGCATTTGTTATATTGATCAAGCACAGAGGAGCTGGAGTTGCTCGTCTCTCCTTCCCTACTGATTTGCTTATCTCCGAGGTATGGACAATTTTTACTAATAGTGCCACATAATTTTTTTTTCTTTGTTATACATCATCACATTTTCTCATTCTGCTGCATATTTCAGATTTGAGCTCTTTCCCAATATTTCCTAATTAAGTGTCCTGTTGGCTTTCCTGTTTGGTAAAATGCCTATTTCATGTATCTTATAAGACAGATAATTGGCACAATAATAAAACAGCTAAAGCCTAATTTTTAGATGATAGGCAGTCACATTTTTCAGGGGACATATCAAAAGTGTATTGGCATAATATACTTACTTAATGTTTATTTGTGTCTAACAAAAAAATGTAAATCAAGCTTTAGCAGAGTGAACAAATTTTCTTTGTGACCTTGGGCATGTGACTTTCAGGTTCCTTATTTGAATACTGGGAAAAACAATACTTAACAGCATTATAAAGAATATTATGAGTAAATAGATGTGGCTGTTATTATTCCTACTATGGATATTAGTCTTAGTGCCTTATTCAACATTTTATTTATATTGAATTTTTGTTCCTTGATAGCAGATCTATGATCTGTAGTGTACTATAATGTTACTATGAGTCAATAGTGTGATGTGCCGCTATCCTTTATTGAATAGCATGATTAAATGAATGATTGAAAAAATTAACAAGCGCTATTAGGCACATATAATATGTCAGGCACTACACTAAACAAAAACAGTTTCCAAAAACAGAGGAGTAATACTCCCACTCCTTCATGCCTTTTTCAGAAATCTCTAAAGTATTCTACTCAATCTTGGGTGTTACTATTTAAAAAGACAATGATAAGTTAGTACCTAAAAGAGGACATCACTATCATGAAAAATCTTATCCATATGATATGAGATCATTTAAATGAAGTAAGGACATCTAGCCTGAAGAAGGGAAGACTCAAGGTGAGTTATTGTAGTATTCAAGCATTTGAATTTGAATTTCAAGTTCAAATAATTTGAATTTTATATGTCAGATAAAAGAGGGATTAGAGCTACCCCATTTGGCCTAAGAAGGCATAAACAAGAGCAAATATGACTGAAACACACACACACACATACACACATATATTATTGTTACAAAGAACTTCCAACAATGTGGAATGTTCTACTTTGATAGATTGTAAATCTCTCCTCCTTGGAGCTCTTCTAGTAAAGGTGGATAAGCATTTTCTGTATAGATCAACTGGTACACAGTGACCAGAGCTTAAATTTGGCTCCAGACACTTCATGGCTATGTGACCCTTGTAATATCACGTAACCCTGTTTGCCCTAATTTCCTCATTTGTAAAATGAGCTGGAGAAAGAAATAGCAAACCATTCCAGTGTCTTTGCAAAAGAAAATCCCAAATGAATGATCTGAAGAGTTGGACATGACCAAAAAATGGCTGAACAACAACCAAGATTCCTCATTCATGGAATTATTCTAAGAGAAGATGAGCATTTTCTAGATATATTATTGTGGAGAATTTCTTTTGAGAATGGTTTGGACTCATTGGCTGCTGACATCTTTTCTGATTCTTTCTTGTTGTTGTATTGTGTGATCAATCCACCATCATTCAAGTAGTATTTATCAAGTGATAAGTACTGAGGTATTGTCAGCAATACAATAATAAAGAATGAACAACCCCTAATTTTGGGAATTAACATTCTAATGGGGGGACAATGTAATTTTATTCCCATTGTTTGTGGACATGTTGTCTAGGATCACAGTGCATGGATGAATAGTCTTTAGAGGTTTTGTATAAATGAAATAATAATCATTAACTAAATAAACTGAGGCAAACAAAAGTTAAATGGTTTGGCCAAGGTAACTTAGTAAGTGTCTGAGGCTAGATTTGAACTCAAGTCCTAATTTTGTGACTCCAGATCCAGCTGGAGACACCTTGGTGCATATTTTCCAAAAGTATAGCTAACTGCCATTGAAAAGTACATGTAATAACTTCTAAAATGTTTAGAGGTGGATGAGAACAAATTGCAGGGATTCTGGGGATCTTTGATTTGAAACTGAAATGTTAGCTGAATTTTAAAAGGATTAGTAAAATGTAGCTAAGTTAAGAAGAAAGGGATAGAGTTCTTTTACTTTCCTGGATGTTCTTCTAAGTACATGACAATGTTTTGTATCATTTTTATTTTCCTTTTCTGTCTTTCTTTTTCTATTTTGTTTTTTACTTTTATTTTGGATTTAGTTTTAAATAAAATATTTTTTAAAATAAAATAAATGTTTATTGACAAATTCATTCATTAATTGATTGAATCTTAGGGGGAAACCCTTATGTCTATCAATCAGCTACAAATAAGCAAAGATAAGTGGAAATACATATGGATTATTTGGGGAACAATAGACAAACTTATTTTGCTGTACTTTATGTCAGAGACAAATAGAAGATGAGACTAGAAATGCAGAAACTTTGGAGCTATTGAAGATACTTTTACAATACCATTTTATATTTGTAGGTAGTCAAAAGGTTCCAGAAAGGGAGGAAATAGAATTGAAAGATACATGAAAGTGATGAGATCTGTTCACATCTTTTCAGGGATGGCTATTCCTCTTTTCTTTAGACTTCCCTTGAGAGTTTCTTTTTGACATGCAGAACATTGGAACAAAAGTGAATAATTACACACTATTTCTTTTTGTTCATTCCATGGAAATGTCAAACTGACCCATTTGTTATTCCTCAAATAAGACATTGTGTCTCTTACCTCCATTCTCACAGCCTGTGCCCCATGTCTGGAAAGCAATGTCTCCACAATTTTGGTTTTTAAAATAACTTTGCTTTTTACTTTCTTTATAACTGAGCACAAATGCCATCTCTATTATGCATGAGACTTTCTGTGACTTCCCTGCCAGTTGCTAATGCCTCTCCATCCATGTTTATATTTATTCATATTGCTTCCTTTGATATAATATAAGCTTATTGCAGGCATTTACTATATCGTTTTAGTATTTTGATTCTGAATGCCTACCACAATCCCTGGTATGCATGAGGTGCATATTGTATATTGACTGTATATTGACTGATTGACAAATGTTAGAGTTTTCCCTTAATATTCAATCAATTAATGAATTAGTCAATAAATATCTATTTTATTTTATAAAAAATTTTTTTATTTAAAACTAAATTCAAAAATAAGAATAAACAACAAAATAGAAAAATCATAGAAAAAGAAAGACAAGGAAGGGAAATAAAAATGATATAAAACATTATCATGTGCTGAGCAGAATATCAAGAAGGACTCAAAACATGAAAGAATAAATTTCTATTTCAAAATAATAATAGGATAAATTGAATTCATGACTGTCCATATTTTCTTTGTTTCCTTGTTAGTTAGTTATTCTTTGTTCTCTGCTGTGTACTTTTTACTTATTTTCATTTCCACCACCTCCACCTCTAAAAGGCTACATTTAAGGCTACACACACACACACATATATACATATGTATACACATAGTATATAGGTATACATTTACTGCCCCCCACAAACACATATATGTATGTAGGTATATGTACACACACACACACACACACACATATATATATATATATTTACCCATATGCAAATATGCATCTAAAACAATATTAATAGGGCTGAAATATAATGTAGAATTCTCTCCTTTGAAATGACTGCTTCTCTCTTTCAGGGAATTAGTATTTATAAATTGTTATATTCTTCTTTATTTGTTAATCATAACCAACATCATTCCTAAATATATATAATGTAGAGGTTACTGTTGTGGTACTGGGTATACAAAGAAATAGCAAACACAGTCACTGAATTTAAGAGATGATATGAACAGAAAGCGTAACAACAATGACAACAATGAATATTTATTTGGTGCTTCCCATATGCCAGACACTGCGCTAGTACTTTCCAATTATTATTTCATTGATCAACTCTGGGACATAAATGATATAATCATCATTTTATAGTTGAGGAAACTGAGGCAAAAAGAAGTTAAGTGACTTGACCAAGGTAACCTACTTACTGAGACTAGATTTGAACTCAATTCCTCCTGATTTCTGGATTCCAGATTCAGCTGGAGACACCTTGGTGACAAAATTTGACTTTGTCTTAAATCAATTATACTAATAAATCTACTCCTGATCCTTGTTATAGTGTTTGTTTATATGTCTTATTTCCTATCCCTGTTATCCCTTCTACTTTAATTGTACTCCTTACTTTGCTTTGCTATTACTTAACTTCCCACCCATGAATTCCTCTATTATCTTCTCCTCTCATCCTTTATCTTCCTCTTTATGTCATTCCCATTAATTCACACAACTTGTCTCATTGCTCATACCCTTCTATACTCTACCTTATCCTCTCCCTCTACTTTTATTTCTTTATAGATTTTGGAGGGTGCCATATCCTGTATAGCATGTGTGTGTGTGTGTGTGTGTGTGTGTGTGTGTGTGTGTGTTTGTGTGTGTGTTTTACCTATTAAATTCATTCCTGATATAAGTTGGTGTTTAGAACTACCAGTCCTTCTCCCCCTTTTAAAGACCTCTGTGTCAATTCTTCCTCTGAACCTCATTCTTAAAGCATAATAACTATTTTCACCTTTTCCCACACAGTTTTGCTTTTTAGAGTCAGAGTATATTCAGCTCTGCCCCAATCTTTATTTTGAACTATCCAATTACTCATGTCAATTTTAAGCATATAGTTTATATTTTCATATATAGAACAGAGTTTGTCCTTGTTGATTAAAATTAATTAATTGATTTTAATTGATTGAAATTAATCTTTGATTTTGGCTTTTACATGGTAAATTTTCTATTGAGTTCAGGTTGGTTGAGACAAAATCTTGAAAATCTGTGAGTTCATGGAGTGTCCTTTTTAAAAAAAAAAAAAAAAAGGTCAATATTATGGTTAGTTTTCCTGGATATGACATTTTTGGCCTCAGGCCTGATTCTTTTTAGGGGTGATATATATCATTCCAAGACTTATGGTCTTTTATTGTAGCTAATGATAGATCCATTTTAATTGTAGCTCTAGCATATTTGAATTTTTTGTTTCTTTGTTTCTTGTAAAATTCTCTCTTTATTCTGTGGGTTTTTTGAAATTTAGCAATAATATTCTTGTGTTTTCCTTGTATGATTTCTTTAAGGTAGTGATTGGTACATTTTTACTACTTCAACTTTCCCTTCTTTTTCACTTCAGGACAATTTTCTTTGATTATTTCTTTTATTACTGTGTCTGTGTCTGAGCTTCTTTGTTGGTCAGCTTTCAGGTAGTCCAATTATTCTCATATTTTCTCTTCTTGATCTATCATCTAGATTTTTTGTTTTTATTAAAACATGTTCACATTCTAATCTATGTTTTATTCTTTACATTTTGTTTTGTTACTTCTTGGTCTCTTATAGCTTCACTGACTTCTCCTTGCCCAATTCTAAGTTTCAAAAAATCTTTCTAAATCCTTTTCTAGTTAGTTAACTTTTTTTTAAATAATCTTCTTATTTTTCTTGGATTGTCCTTATTTATTTATGTATCAGTTTTTCATTGAGCTCTCTCATTTGTTTTTTGAAGGATTTTTTGAATTCTATAAATTTTTTCTTGGCAGGTAATCTTTTAATATTATTCTTTGGAGTAAAAGAAGCTTTTTATTTTCCTCTTAAGATGAACCTCACTCTTACCTATTCCTATATTAAGGTTCTATTGTTGGGAAATTTCTTCTTTGCTTGTACATTTTGTAATAATGAGAATGTATTAGTGTAATCACCTCTGACACTGGAGTGTGGGATGGTGCCTCTGGCTTCACTTCAGCTCTCCTCTCAGGACTGGAACCCCAAATCAAAATCTCTACTCTCCTCCATGTGCCCATAGCCAGCAGCATCCCTGCCCCACTGGTTCTGTATTCACTGTATTCTATGTCCTGCTTCCTTCTTGCTCAGGGCCATGTCTCAAGAGCACAGCTAGGTCTGGGGTTCTTAATCAGGTGAAGTTCCCTTAATCTTCCTTAACTCTGACCCCTGATTTCTCTTCCTCACACTCTGAACACAGCTAGTTGTAGGACTCATCACTCGCTGTTCAGTTGGAGCTACTGTGGAGGTGTTTGCACCTCACACCAATTAAATCCTCATCTTGGGGTCTTTCTTCAGTTCTTCTCAGGTTGTCCCAAGAGAACCCCTGTTCTACCCCAGGTTTTATTTATCTTTCACTCATCTGTGAGGCACGCTTTTGTTTTATTTGTAAGAAAAATCTGAATAGTTTGGAATTTTCTGACCTACTCACCATTCTCTCCTCAAAAAAACCATTTATTAATTGTCTATTATGTGCTAGGCATTGTGATAATCACTGGGGATAGGAAAACAGACAAAACACAGTCTTTTTTTAAAGGATTTTACAATCTAATAATTTTTTTCTCAAATAGAATACAAGCAACTCAAAGACAGGGCCTGTTTATTATTCCATCTTCTTTCTTACCCTCAATGGCTAGAACACAACAGATTTGCAACATTGAAGATGCTTAATACAAAGTTGTCAAAATAATACCTAAATGTGTTGAAATAGTATAAGTTTTTACTATGTTTTCAATGGATTTTTAATCAACATCTTACTGTGCATCTTTATAGGAATAACCAGGACTGCAAAGGCAAGAATTGTAAAACCTAATGTAGTAGATTTTAATCTCAGGATTAGCATAAGAAATGTTTAAGAAAGTTTAAGAAATGTTTAAGAAATGTTTAAGAAAGTTTAACAATAAAGTGACTGACCTTGTAGGCAGAGGTAAGTGCACTACAGATTTTTTAAGCAACTATTTCATGTCCAGAACTCTATAATCTCATATTTTAATATATAATTCAGGGAATGAGCCAGTTTACAAATGAAATCCATTCATGTATGCTGGTTGACTGATTTTGTCTGCCATTAAATCACGCAAATATGATTGATTTATTTGTTTTCCTAATTATTTAAAGGTACCTTCCTATTTTTTAGCCTTCTTGTGGAAGAAAGAAAGATAGTTAAGAAAAAAATTTATAATTATGATTGTATTTTTCTTTTATTTTGAGAACTTTCCTTGTATCTTTTGGATGATAGTCCTCAATGGGAAAGGAAGGCATTTTTTCCTGCATCCTTTCATGTGATTCTTATGTGTGGATTGAGAATATATAGGAGCTATAACACATATTTTACAAAATCATAGCTTCTTACAGTTGGAAAGAACTGCAGTGGCTATCAAGTTCAATTCTTAACATAACTGAGAAAGCATTCTATAATGCAATCAATAAGAAATCAGTCACCTTTTGATGGAAAGTCTTTTATTGCCTTTATTTATTCTAAGAAAATTGATTGGATCTACTTAATAAGAACCTGTCTTATAAATATAATTTAGTTTCCTATGAAAATCTCCTTTATATTAGTTATAAATATTATAAAATTCACTTCTAAAAAGAGATGATATATCTTTTAAAAATACAAGAATTATTGTCCTATAAGATGGAAAATCAACAATGATAATTTTTCATGCCACAGAGAATAAATTAATCTTTACCTTTAACTTAATAAAACTAAGAGAATTATTTAAATGTTGATACAAAGCCCAGTAATACAAATAATCTTAATTGGAATTAAATGGCTGAGTACTCTTTAAACTTAAAATTTATAATTCCTGAACACTTATAAATTCAATACTTATTATCAGATATTTCTGCTTTATATTTTAAAATGTCTTTTGCAAGTTGTTAAAACAATGAACCTCAAGAATTAATCTGTGGAGATGACTTTATAGAAAAATTATTGTGAATGTGTGCTATCTTTGATAACTGGATTGAACATAACATTCTACCATTCTTTACTTTTGCCTTAACAGGGGGATAATGTGGTATTCAGAAACTAAATGAAACATCTGTGAAACATGATTTTAAAGCAGCTGAGAGAAACTAAGTAGATATTAAAGCATACTGATATAACAGGATTAGTCTTATTTTCCAATCACATTGTTTAAAAAATGTAAAATGAAAAAAGACAGAGAGAAAGATAGACAGACAAAAAGACAGTGAGAGAGAAAGACAGAGAGACAGAGACAGAGAGACACAGAGAAACAGAGAAAGAAACAGAGACAGAGATAAATAACAAATGAAGAGAATGTCTTTTAGAATTGAAATCTAGAGATTAGCATTGCAACTAGACCTAGGTTTTACTAAAATAAGCCATTAACTGCATACTTTGGAATCCTATTGCCCGACAGAGTACAAATGAAATGACAAATGCATATGGATCAACTGATGGCTTGATAGCTTTATTTCATACAAGAAACAGGTGGCCAGAAATAGGCTCTAATTTGAGAGCAAGAGAGAAGTATTTTGTTTTGTTGTTTTTGTCGATGCTGTCAACAGCCAGCTCTAACCAATCTGGATTGTACAGATTGCTTGAAAATTCTTAAGGACATACTGAAAAAAAATTATCAAAAGGAATGAAGCACCCAAAACATAGAATTTTTGAACCAAAAATATAAGAAACTAATATAAGTTGTACTGATAACATATCAAGATATAAATTTTATTATAGAGAAATTAAAATACAACCTATCTAATACAAAGTAACTGGCTTAATGAGTAGAAATTATCAGATAACATATCTACATTTGATAGATATACCATTTTGAGTATATTGGTGTATCTGAGAATACAAAATGTAAATTTGTATTAAAATTTTATCTGTGGTTATTTTCTGTTACTCAATTCATTCTGAAAATAATAATTTGACAGATGGACAGGTTGATATATAAAAAGCCCTCTTTGGACTTTGACCATCAGTTAGGGTTTGCTTTCCAAATCAGGGATGGCATAAAAACAGGATTTTACAATGAGCTGAGAGATTTAAGTTAAGAAAAGATGGAAACAATAAGTTAATCAATAAATATTTATCAAAAGATTATTCAGCAAGGAGATTTAATGGATAGAGAATTATTAAATCTGCATTTAGGAAGATCTGGAATTAGGAATATCACAGACTGTTATTTGCTAGGTGTGATCGAGTCATTTTAACCTCTTTGAATCTTAGTTTTCTTATTTGTGAAATAAGAGGTTAGATGGTCCCTTTCACCTCTAAATCTATGAACCCATTTATTACCTATTCTGTGCCAAGCACATCAAAACTATAAAAAGTGTTTCCTCTGATGGAAAAAGACAATATGATTGTCAGTAGAGGGAAGTATTTTGGGGAAGATTCCTCAGATAAGGACAGTCAGGATTTCCATGAATGTTTTATAAATTCCATAGTATGTGTTTTAACATTCTTCAGCAGTACCTTAAGTTAATCAGTGTATCTCTGTGTCTTTATCTGACTTTGTCATTCATCTAGCACAGCACCTACACCACATACACACCTACACACCTACACACACACACACACACACACACACACACACATATATCCACACTACAATCAAACTTTCTTGTTGAGCAATCCAGGATTTCCTCTAAATCCATCATTAAAAAATTTATTCAGTGTTGGAGGTATTCTAGGGTATCAGTTTCAATATACTACTTGAAATCACAGTTTATTGATTCTTATTGATTCTCTATTTGTTATGTTCAGTAATTTCAGTTATATGTGACTCTTTGTGAAACCATATTGGGTTTTCTTTGCAAAGATACTAGTGTGGTATGCTATTTCCTTCTTTTGTTCATTTTATAAATGAAGATCTGAGGCAAACATGATTAACTGAGTTGCCTAGGGTCACACAGTTAATAAATTTCTGAGGGCAAATTTGAACTCAAAAGGATGACTCATCCTTTCTCCAGGCCAGGGACTTTATCTGTTTTATCACCTAGTTGATCCTATTAATTCTATATAGCTAAGTACAACTTCTCCTGTCCTTAAAGGACAGGATAATCATATTGCAAATGGTCCCCACCATATATTTTTTATATTTAATTCCAGATTGTTTCAAATTAATTTTTTTCTGAAATTGTGATATCCCAGGATTTTCTGACATATTTCATCAATGGAAGAATTGTGGTGTTTAAGAGGTGGACTCAAGAATCTTTAGTGGCTTCCTATTATCTCTAGCATAAAATATAAACTTCTATGCTTGTTACTTAAAGCTTAAATATAGGCTACTTTTTCAGATATTTCACATTGCTCACTTTCATGTTTTCTTTATTTCAGGTAAATTGGACAATTTACTCTTCTCTGAATCCCACATTCTATTTCCAGATTCTATTGCATGTTTTAGAGAAGCTAATATTCATGATTTGAATGGATTTTTACCTCTTAGAATCCCTAATTTTCTTCAATATTCAGATCATGTACCTTCTTTTAAAGGAAATTTCTTTTTTTTTTGTTTAAATTTTATTTATTTAAAAATTTTTGACATTATATATGCATGAGTAATTTTTTTATAACATTATCACTTGTATTCATTTTTCCAAATTATCCCCTCCCTCACTGCACCCCCTCCCCCTGATGGCAGGCAATCCCATAAATTTTACATGTGTTACAATATCACCTAGATACAATACATGTGTGTAAATACCATTTTCTTGTTGCACATTAAATATTAGATTCCGAAGATATAAGTAACCTGGGTAGATAGACAGTAGTTTGGACAGTTTACATTCACTTCCCAGTGTTCCTTCTCTGGGTGTAGTTGTCTCTGTCCATCATTGATCAACTGTAAGTGAGTTGGATCTTCTCCATGTTGAAGCTATCCACTTCCATCAGAATACATCTTCATACAACATTGAAGTGTACAGCGATCTTCTAGTTCTATTCATTTCACACAGCATCAGTTGCTGTAAGTCTCTCCAAGCCTCTCTGTATTCCTCCTGCTGGTCATTTCTTACAGAACAATAATATTCCATAACCTTCATATACCATAATTTACCCAACCATTCTCCAATTGATGGACATCCATTCATCTTCCAGTTTCTGGCCACTACGAAAAGAGCTGCCACAAACATTTTGGCACATAGAGGTCCCTTTCTGCTCTTTAGTATTTCTTTGGGATATAAGCCCAATAGCAGCACTGCTGGATCAAAGGATATGCACAGTTTGATAACTTTTTGGGCATAGTTCCAGATTGCTCTCCAGAATGGTTGGATTCTTTCACAACTCCACCAACAATGTATCAGTGTCCCAGTTTTCCCACATCCCCTCCAACATTCATCATTATTTGTTCCTGTCATCTTAGCCAATCTGACAGGTGTGTAGTGGTATCTCAAAGTTGTCTTAATTTGCATTTCTCTGATCAGTAGTGATTTGGAACACTCTTTCATATGAGTGGATATAATTTCAATATCATCATCTGAGAATTGTCTGTTCATATCCTTTGACCATTTTAACAATTGGAGAATGGTTAGATTTCTTATAAATCAGGGTCAGTTCTCTCTATATATTGGAAATGAGACGTTTATCAGAACCTTTAACTGTAAAAATATTTTCCCAATTTGTTACTTCCCTTCTAATCTTGTTTGCATTAGTATTATTTGTACAGAAACTTTTTAGTTTGATGTAATCAAAATCTTCTATTTTGTGATCAATAATGATCTCTAGTTCTCCTCTGGTCATAAATTCCTTCCTCCGCCATAGGTCTGAGAGGTAGACTATCCTCTGTTCCTCTAATCTATTTATTATCTCATTCTTTATGTCTAAATAATTGGTCCATTTTGATCTTATCTTGGTCTATGGTGAAAAGTGTGGATCCATATCTAATTTCTGCCATACTAATTTCCAGTTTTCCCAACAGTTTTTTCCAAATAATGAATTTTTATCCCTAATGTTGGTATCTTTGGGTTTGTCAAAGATTAGATTGCTATAGATGTACCCTTTTTTGTCCTTTGTATCTAATCTGTTCCACTGATCTACCGGTCTATTTCTTAGCCAATACCAAATGGTTTTGGTGACTGCTGCTATATAATATAGCTTTAGATCAGGTACACTTAGACCACCTTCCTCTGACTTTTTTTTCATTAGTTCCCTTGCAATTCTCGACCTTTTATTCTTCCATATGAATTTTGTTGTTATTTTTTCTATGTCATTAAAATAGTTTCTTGGGAGTCTGATTGGTATAGCACTAAATAAATAGATTAGTTTGGGGAGTATTGTCATCTTTATTATATTCGCTCGGCCTATCCAAGAGCACTGAATGTCTTTCCAATTATTTAAATCCGACTTTATTTTTATGGCAAGTGTTTTGTAATTTTTCTCATATAATTCCTGACTATTCTTTGGTAGATGGATTCCCAAATATTTTATACTCTCAACATTTGTTTGAAATGGAATTTCTCTTTGTATCTCTTGCTGTTGCATTTTGTTAGTGATATATAAAAATGCTGTGGATTTATGTGGATTTATTTTGTATCCTGCAACTTTGCTAAAATTCTGAATTATTTCTGATAGCTTTTTGGCAGAGTCTTTGGGGTTCTCTAAGTATACCATCATGTCATCTACAAAGAGTGATACTTTGATTTCCTCATTTCCTACTCTAATTCCTTGAATCTCTTTCTTGGCTTTTATTGCCAAGGCTAGCATTTCTAGTACTATATTGAATAGTAATTTTGATAGTGGGCAACCTTGTTTCACTCCTGATCTTACTGGGAAAGGTTGCAGTTTATTTCTATTGCATATCATGCTTACTGACGGTCTTAAATATATGCTCCTGATTATTCTAAGGAATAGTCCATTTATTCCTATACTCTCAAGCGTTTTTAGTAGGAATGGATATTGGATTTTATCAAATGCTTTTTCTGCATCTATTGAGATGATCCTATGGTTTTTATTAATTTGATTATTAATATGGTCAATTATACTAATAGTTTTCCTAATATTAAACCAGCCCTGCATTCCTGGTATAAATCCTATTTGATCATAGTGTATTATCCTGGGGATGATTTTCTGAAGTCTTTTTGCTAATATCTTATTTAAGATTTTAGCATCAATATTCATTAAGGAAATTGGTCTATAATTTTCTTTCTCAGTTTTCGATCGACCTGGTTTAGGTATCAGTACCATGTCTGTGTCATAAAAGGAGTTTGATAGGACTCCTTCATCCCCTATTTTTTCAAATAGTTTATATAGCATTGGGGCTAATTGTTCTTTAAATGTTTGGTAGAATTCACATGTACATCCATCTGGTCCTGGGGAGTTTTTCCTGGGGAGTTGATTAATAGCTTGTTTTATTTCTTTTTCTGAAATGAGACTATTTAAGCAATTTATCTCCTCCTCTGTTAATCTAGGAAGCCTATGTTTTTGGAGGAAGTCATCCATTTCACTTAAGTTATCAAATTTATTGGCATAAAGTTGGGCAAAGTAATTCCTTATTATTTCTCTAATTTCCTCCTCATTGGTAGAAAGATCCCCCTTTTCATTTGTAAGACTAACAATTTGATTTTCCTCTTTCCTTTTTTTGATCAAATTTACCAAAGGTTTATCTATTTTATTGGCTTTTTCATAAAACCAACTCTTGGTTTTATTTATTAATTCAATAGTTTTTTTTCAATATTATTGATTTCTCTTTTTAATTTTTGTATTTCAAGTTTGATTTTTGGTTGGGGGTTTTTAATTTGGTCTTTTTCTAGCTTTTTAAGTTGCAGGCCCAATTTGTTAATCTTCTCTTTCTCTATTTTGTTCAAATAAGCCTCTAAAGATATAAAATTTCTCCTTATTACTGCTTTAGCTGCATCCCACAGATTTTGGTATGATGTCTCATCATTGTCATTATCTTGGATGAAATTATTAATTGTTTCTTTAATTTGCTGTTTCACCCAGTTATTCTTTAAGATGAGATTATTCATTTTCCAGTAACTTTTTGGTCTATTTACTCCTAACTTTTTACTGAATGTAGCTTTTATTGCATTGTGATCTGAGAAGAAGGCATTTGATATTTCTGCCTTCCTACATTTAATTTTGAGATCTTTATGTCCTAATATGCGGTCAATTTTTGTATAGGATCCATGAACTGCTGAGAAGAAAGTATATTCCTTTCTATCGCCATTCAGTTTTCTGTAAAGGTCTGTCATACATAGTTTTTCTAATGTTCTATTTACTTTTTAAAATTTCTTTCTTATTTGTTTTGTGGTTTGATTTGTCTAAATCTGAGAATGCAAGGTTGAGATCTCCCACTATTATAGTTTTACTGTCTATTTCTTCTTGCAACTTTCTTAAGTTTTCCTTTAGAAAGTTAGATGCTATACCACTTGGTGCATATATGTTTAGTATTGATATGGCTTCATTGTTTATGCTACCTTTTAGCAGGATATAGTTTCCTTCCTTATCTCTTTTAATTAGATCAATTTCTGCTTTTACTTGGTCTGAGATAAGGATGGCTACCCCTGCTTTTTTGGCTTTACCTGAAGCATAATAGATTCTGCTCCAACCTTTTACCTTTACTCTGTATGTATCTCCCTGCTTTGAGTGTGTTTTCTGTAAACAACATATTGTAGTGTTCTGACTTTTGATCCAGTCTGCTATCCGTCTCCATTTGATGGGAGAGTTCATCCCATTCACATTTACAGTTAAATTACTAATTCTGTATTTCCTGCCATCATATTATCCCCAGATTATGCTTTTTCCCTTGACCCCCCTGTACCCCTTCCCCAATATTTAATTTATAGACCCCACTTGTGACGTGCAGCCCTCCCTCTTTTAGTATCCCTCCCCCCTCCTTCCAAGTCCCTTCCCTTATTCCCCTTTTTCTTTTCCCTTTTACTCTCCCCCCTTTTAATGAGGTGAGAGAGAATTCTCTGAAAAACAAATATGTCAAATATTTACTCTTTGAGCCTCTTCTGATGAGAGTAAGATTCACACAATGTTTCTCCCCCTCTCTAAATTCCCTCAGATATGGTATATTTTCTATGCCTCTTCCTGGGATGCAGTTTCCCTCTTTTTATCACTCTTTCCCCTTTTTCTGATACTACCCCCTTCCCTTTACTACTCCCCCCCTTTTTTATATCAGGAAAATCAAATTATCCATGCAGACTTTCTCTATATGCACAACAGAGATACAGTTCTCAAGGGTTCTGTGTACCTTTTTCTGTTTCTCTTCAGTCTTGTGGATGTAGATCAAATTTTTTGTTTAAGTCTGGGTTTTTTTTTAGAAATAAATGGAATTCCTCTGTTTTATTGAATGGCCATCTTCTTTCATGGAAGAAAATGCTAAACTTAGAAGGGTAGTTTATTCTTGGTTGTAATCCTTGATCTTTTGCCTTTTGGAATATCAGGTTCTAGGCCCTTCGATCTTTTAATGTGGAGGCAGTTATTTTTGAGGCTGATTTAACTAATTGGTAATGAGGGAAGAAGGGAGCTCACAAAATCGCGTGTATCTTCTCTGCCATCTTGGCTCTGCCCCTAAAGGAAATTTCTTGATGTTCACAGTTGTTGGTGCCATCTACCTCCTGAAATCATCGTCTACTTACTTATCTGTGTATATAGTATCTCTCCACATGGAATGTGACCTCTTTGAAACCAAAATCTCTTTTTAACTATTTGTCCTTTTATCCTGAGTGTATAGTATAATATCTAGCAAATTACTCTGGCTGTCCAGTCTTTTTTCAATTGTGTCAGATTCTTCATGACTCTTTTGGGGCTTTTCTTGGCAAAGATATTGCCATTTCCTTCTTCAACTCATTTTATAGATGAGGAACTAAAGCAATCATGCAGTAAGTTTCTGAGACTGAATTTGAATTCAGGAAAACAAGTCTTCCAGTTCCCAAACCTGGATCTTTATCCACTATGTTATCTAACTTCCTCTATATCTTGGTTCTCTTTCCAGTTCCAAGTAAATAAACAATAAAAGCTCACGGAATTGAATTGATTCTTGGGCAATGTGCATTGGTTATGATTGAAATCATATATGTGTTTTAACCCAAACTTTTCCTGATCCTCCTCAACTCTAGGCTTAGTTTATTGGCCACTTGTACTACCTAAAAATGCACAACAGTGGAATAATTCAATAAGGTGCTCAATTCCAAATGCTCTTTTTTAAAACTTTTAAAAATAGTATTAAACTCCAAAGCCCAATAAAAATTTCTCAATAGAATCTACAGCAACATGAAAGATATTGAACTACTCTTTAAAATTGCAAAAGTAAAGAAGATGAAAAATTTTGTTTGAGTAACCCATGATATTCAGTTGGATCGGTCAGAAACCAATAACCAATGTCAGATATATATATATATATATATATATATATATATATATATATATATATATATATATATATATATATATATATACATACACACACACATATATATATTTACTCTGTAGGTTTATATGAACACAAACATACATAAAGTACACATATAAATGCATATATGTATGTGCATTATGTAATTATGCATTACATGCATAAATATATGTATGTACCATTTGTATACACATATCTCTATACTTATAGATAATATAATCTATAACAGATTATATTATATATAGATAATATATTATATATAGTATTAAATTTTATACAAACTGCATATATTAATCTATTCATATGTATACAGTTATATGCGTGCATACACACATGCTGTTCTAATATTCTTAATTTACTTTTAAACTTTTTTATATAAACATATAGTTGTTAGTCTAACTATCGGTATTACTATCAAAGCTAATAGTCTTGAATGTCAAGATACACAAAATATATAATCTGTGAAGTCTTGCTTAATATTTTTGTGGACTTGATCCTAATTTTTGAAGAATTGGTATATGCAACCTCTGGTAGGTTTTCCAGGATGGAAAGATTTATATCATGAACCATAAGATGGATTGACTGTATATCAATAATGGAAATATCTGTGTAGCTTAGTATGAAGACACTAAGTATATTTTCCACAAAGGCAACAAAAGTTATATAAAAAGCTTTATTTCAACTTGGCAAAAGTTAGTTGTAAATGTAAATAAATATAAAAACTATTGTCATTACACTTATGTTAATGCAAATGACATTATATTGCACATAGTGAGTATTCAGAATATTTCTACATTTTGCAACAATTCTCCATCAATTGAAGTGGAAGGGTAATCACTTGCATTTTGTAAAAGAAATAGAAATACTCTCTCTACCAGGGCATTACTGTATTTAAGAAAGCCATTGATAGTTTTCTGGGCCCACTAGTGCTTCAATATATTCAACTGTGTTTGGAAGGCATTATGTATTAATTTGCTTTGCAATTATAAATACAACAACTACAAAAAAGAAAATGCCAAGTAAATGGAAAACAAAATGAAAGATGGGTGGTAGTAAAAGGGAGTTCTCTTTCTGATGGAAAGAAGAAAGAATAATAATAAAAAAATAAATCATACAAGGGAAGAAGAATAGGATATTGCAAACAGAAGGATAAATATAATACACAGGAAAACACCAAAGTGCAATGATAATGAAATATGATAACATTGGAAAAAACAAAGGCTAAATTTAAAATAAGAATAACAAAACAAGGAAAAAAAGATAAAATTTTAGATTTGTATTACAAAAGGTTTTGAGTCTGATGACAAGTTCAAATTCTGTCTTTAACATGACACAAAGGTTTCTTCTACTCTAAATCTATGATATTTATAAATATAAATCCTGTGCCATATATAAAGGGAAGTACTCCATTCACAAGAGTGTTTGCTTTTATATTGACACATCTGTCTCTCTGCTTCAAACATTTTCATTGGCTATTCCATGAACCTGAAATGTTCTCCCTTTTCATCTCTTTTCCTGGCTTCCTTCAAGTTCCAACTAAAATTATTCCTTTTACAAGAGGTCTTCCCCAATCAATGTCTTTTTTTGGCTGAGAACTAGATGAAGTCCTACTAAGAAATTCATAGGTTAGTTCTCCAAGGCCCTAGGCTAGGTAACACTAGACTTATTTTCTCATAAATTTATGGAGAGGGTGTTTTTTTCATGTGTCTCCCCTTGTTTGCTCTAAGCCCAAAGTTAGGATGAAGTCCTAGCTCACAACTTCATACATCTCTGGCATGGGTGATGTTTCCCTTTTTAAAAAATGTATCTCTATACTATGGCATCCAAATAATCTTAGGCAACTGCTTTTAAGTTAAAAATCCCAGGTAATTCATTCCTCCAGACCTGCATCAAAGATGAAAAGGCATCTTGACTATTGGTTATCAAGCAAATATAGCAGGTCCTTCCTTGAGAAACTGGGGATAGATTGGGGAGACTAAGAATTAATGAATTGAATTTTCCTTGTCCTTTCTAGAAAAGATTAAAATTGGACTCTTTTATGTTTCCCTATTTCTAGAGACTAAGGTTTAATCACTAAAATAGGGAGAGGTATAGATTTACCATAGTGAGACATTTATTATGATTGTACTTTCCCATTCAATTATTCCTAGGAGGGATTGGTTGAGTATGATGTTTTGTATTCAGAAAAGGTTCATAGGATAATAGCAATGACTCATCTTGAAGCAGATCCATCTTTGTTGTGTTTTCTTTCTTCCATTAATCTCATTTCAATGAGAGATCAATAGTATAAAATATAATGTATTACACTGTTTGAAAGATAGCTAGGTCCCAATTAATGTGAATAATGAATCTTGTTACATAATGGATTTATTCCAATTTGCCTTACATATTTCCATTGGACTGGAACCAATTACCATATTTACATAATTTTAACTTCAAATAGTGAGATTTCAGATGCATGTGACTGCTTCTTTAATTACTTATTTGCACTAATCAGAGCCTAGCTGTATCTATAAGAATCCCAATTATGTAAAGTACTTAAGGCTGTTGTTTGGAATGATGTTATACCATCAGACACCAGTATTTTAATCACATTTTATTTCCTGAAACGTGTTTCTAATGTCCATGTGATATCATTCATGAAATGCCTTATTGATAAAGTAAGCTAGTCATTCATATAATAAGATGGATATAATTCATATAATAAGTTGGATCCCAGATGGTATCCCTTGTAGTATTAAGACTTAGTGGAAGCTAAGAAACATTGGGCAGGTCTTTATGAAGTGTTTAATAGAATTTGTACAAATTTTCATAAGAAGTAAAGATGGGTAAATAGTGGATAATCTATGTAGTCTAAGAGATTCACTGAAGTTTTGAAATTTTACATAACACTTTGGTTAATTATCTGCATCCTTGCCTCATTATTTTGTATGGAAAATAAGAAAAATAGCTTTTACCTCACTATTTTTCCTGAGATTTAAGAAAATAGAAATGTAAGTAAAACTGTTATTCTGTGGGGATTCAGTTTAGTTCAGTTTAAGTGGCATTTATTAAAAGCCTACTGAATTGGTGGAGGGCAGAGGATGATCCTTCACATAAGGCTGAAGAGTAGTCAGATAAATAAGAGGAGCACCCACAGAAATCAGTAACCCAGAAAGCAAGGGAAGAAGAAATGTCCTTGAGGGCATGACTGATAGCATCAATAGCTTCAAAGAGATCAGGATATTTGAGTTTAGTAAAAATGTCATTAAACTTAGCAATAATGGATCATTTATTGCCTTGGAGAAGTTGCAAGTGATAAGATCAGAATACAAGTGAAAATAATTGAGATGAGAAAAGATGAGAAAAAAAAACTATTGATTATTTATATTTTCTCAATTAAAAATATTGTTTATAGTAATTTTATCTGCTTGCTTAACATTTTGAAATATATAAATTATATTGATAATGGACAGGTATTTCTTAGCAATCACCAAATCAGCAAATATCAAATGGGCCTGTGGCTTGCAGATATTTATTTTTTTCTTGTTTTTTAAAATTTATTTTAATGAATATTCCTTTATAAATCATGTTGGGAGAGAAAAATCAGAATAAATGTGAAAAACCATGAAAAAGAAAAAAAAAAAGAAAAAATTAATGAACATAGTATGTGTTGATTCACATTTGATCTCCATAGTACTTTTTCTGGATAGAGATGGTGTTTTGTGTTCAATATCTATTGGCATTGCCTTGGATCACTGAACCACTGAGAAGAACTAAGTTTTTCATAGTTGATCATCACACATGCTTGAGGTTTTGGTATATAATGCATTTTTGGTTTTGCTTCTTTTACTCAGCATTAGTTCCTATAAATCTTTCCAGACCTTTTTAAAACCAGCTTGATCATTATTTTGAATAACACAATAATATTCCACTATCTTCATATTTTACAACTTATTCAGACATTCACCAATTAATGGATATTTACTCATTTTCCAATTCTTTGGTACCACAAAAAGAGCTGCTGCTATGAACATTTTTGCATATGTGGATCCTTTTCTCTCCTTTATGATTTTCTTAGAATACAGAGCCAGTAATAATACTACTGAGTCAAAGGATATGCAGTTTTATAGCCCTTTGGCCACAGTTCCAGATTTCTCTTCAGAAAAGTTGGCTCAGTTCACAACTCCACCAACAATGCATCACCATTCCACTTTTTCCACATTCCCTTCTACATTTATCAGTATTTTTTGCTGTCATATTAGCCAATATGATAGGTATGAGGTGATACTTCAGAATTGTTTTACTTTGCCTTTCTCCAATTAATAGTGATTTAGAATATTTTTCATGTAACTTTATTTTTGTCATTTTTTGTTATCTGAAAATTGTCTATTCATTACCTTTAACTATCAATTGGAGAAAGACTTATATTCTTATAAGTTTGACACAGTTCTTTATATATTTTAGAAATGAGTCCATTATGAGAAACACTGATTGTAAAGATTTCTTCCTAGTTTGGTACTTTCTTTTAAATATAGGTCCTGTTTCATACTTTATGCCTATCAGTACCTATTTTGACCTTATTTTGTTAAGGGGTGTGAGATGTGGATCTATGTCAAGTTTCTGACATATTATTTTCCAGTTTTTCAAGCATTTTTTTTTTTTTGTGAAATAATGAGTTCTTATTCCAGAAGCTTGAATTTAGGGGTTATCAAATACTAGATTACTATATGCATTGATTATCATGTCATGTGTATCTAACCTATTCTACTGACTCAACATTCTATTCCTTAGCCAGTACTAAATGATGATGGCTGCTTTATAAAATAATTTTAGGTCTGGTACTGCTAAGCCACCATACCTTATATTTTTTCCATTACTTCCTTTGATATTTTTGACCTTTTGTTCTTCCAGATTAATTTTGCTATTATTTTTTCTAGTTCTATAAAATATTTTTTTTGGCAATTTTGTTGGTATGGTACTGAACTGCCAATTCAGGCAGAATTGTCATTTTCTTTGATTGAATACAATTTTTATTGCATCATGGTCTAAAAAGAAAGCATTTACTATGTCTGCCTTTCTGCCTTTGATTGTTACATTTTTAATGCCCTAATATATGGTCAGTTTTTGTGTAGGTATCATGTACTGCCAGTAAAAAGGTATATTTCTTTCTGTCTCCATTCAAATTTCTCTTGAGGTCTGTCATATCTAGATTTTCTAGGATCCTATTAGCCTCCCTATTTTCTTTCTTGTTTATTTTATGGTTACATTTGTCTGATTTTGAGAGGTGAAGGTTGAGATCTCCCACTAACATAGTTTTGGTATCTATTTCTTCCTGCAACTGGCCTAATACCTTCTCTAGAAATTTATGTGATTTGCCACTTGGTGCACATACATTTGGTATCTTTTCTGCTTCATTGTTTACAATATTCCCTATCAAGATTTACTTTCCTTCCTTATATCTTGTAATTAATTTAGGTAGCTCAGAATTGCTACTCCTGCTTTTGTTTTACTTCAGTTGAAGCATATTAAATTTTACTCCTACCTTTTACCTTTACTCTATTTGGGTCTCTCTGTTTCAAATGTGTTTCTTGTAAACAACATATTGTAGGGTTCTATTTTTAATCCACTCCGTTATTTGCTTCAGTTTTATGGGATAATTCATCCCATTTACATTCACAATTATGACTACCAACTCTGTATAACCCTCTACCTTATTATCTCCCTTATATATACTTTTATTTTCTTTCCACCTGCCCTTAGTGTTTTTTTTTGTCTAACCCAGTCTTCTACCTTGTACTTTATATTCCCTCCCACCTTCTCTTTGTATTGTTTTCTTCTTCTTCTTCTTCTTTTTTTAAACCAACTCCATTCATTATTTTATCTTCTATTACCTCCCTCATTCTCTTACCTCTTTCCCTAGTGTTTCTGCCCTCCTTTCTATCCAGGCCCTCCCTTTCTTTCCTTTTTCCCTCCTTCTTTATAGGGTTAGATAAATTTCTATACTCAACTGTATAAGTTTTTCCCTCTTTTAGCCAAAATTGATGCAATCAAGTTTCAGACAATGATCATCCTCTGCTCTTCTTTCCCTCCATTGTAATAGGTATTTTTTCATATGACCTAATTTGTCCCATAGATTTCCCCTTTCCTCTTCTTTTAGTACATAGTTCCATATTGCTCTCTAGAATGGTTGGATCAGTTGACAACTTCACCAACAATATATTAGTGTATCAGTTTTCCTACACACATTCCAACATTCATCATTCTCTTTTCCTGTTTGATGAATTCTTTCAATGGCTATCTCCCTTGTTGTTTCTGGTGTATTAGGACAGTTTTTCTACATGATCTCTTGAAGAATGCTAAACAGGCTCTTTTTTAGTCATTGTCTTCAGGTAGAATTTTAAAAATTGTTTCTTCTGGATCTCTTTTCTAGGTCACTGTTTTTCCAATGAAGTATTTTACATTTTCTTTCATTTTAAAATTTATTTTGTTTGACTGATTCTTGATGTCTCATAGAGTCATTAACTTCCATTTGCCCTATTCTAGTTTTTAATATGTGACTTGTTTCAGGCAGTTTTTTCCATTTGATTAATTTTACTTTTGAAGGTTGGATTTTTTTTTTTTTTTGCATTTGGTCAATTCTCTTTTTAAGGAATCGCCTTCCTTTTCCTAATTGTTGACTCTCTCGTATATCTCCCAGGTTTTTCTCACTTTTTCTCTTTCTTATTTACCTTTTAAAGTCTTTTAGAAGCACTTCCAAAATACTCTTTGCTCTTAAGACCAGTTCCTATCACTTTCTGAGATTTCCTTTGTGGACATTTGGTCCTTGCTTGAGTTGTCATTTTGGTCTTCCCTGTCACCATAGTAGCTTTCTATGGACAAAGTTCTTTTCTGTTTCTTGCTCATTTTCTTTCTTTTTCTTTTTGTATTTCCTCTTTGTGATTTTTATGATTAAGCTCTGCTCCTGGGGTAAAGGGACACCCCCCCTAAGTTTCCTGTGCAGCTCTGAGTCTTGGTTTTGAGCACAAACTCTTTGTGTTTACAGGGGAGTGCTGATTTGCTGTGATTAAGATTCTCTCATTGGCTTTCTCAGACACCATCTAAATTGAGCTGAATATCATTTTCACTTCAGTGATACAGTTTTTCCAATCTATCTTGAACTGGAGAATGGTTTCATTTCATCACACTTTAGTAAGAGGCTTAGTTTCATGTGGTTTTCCGGGAAACTGAGAGAGCTTGAGCTGCTTCCTGGCTTCACTCTGCCATCTTGGCTCCACTTGGTCTGTTGGTATGGTAATCTTAGTGAATTATTCACCATACCATTGAATTCCAGTGTGTAATTCATGGACTCACTGGGAAATGTAAGATAATTCATTGGGGTATGAAAAAGAAATAGTAGAACAAATGACAACAACATAGTTATAGCAAAAGATGCCTTCATATACTTCTTTCCTTCCCCTGCCTGTGCCATGTGCAAAATATTCTAGAGTTATTGGCAAGTCCACTTATTCTCTGGTAGTCACTCCCTTTTCAGCTCATTTCAGAAAGCATTCCTACAAGTTCTTATCCTACTACCAATAATATTTTATATCTCTTAAGTCCCCAGAAGCCAGCGGAAAATAACTTGCCCAACCTTTCAAAACTAATGATTATCTAAGACAAGATTTTAATTCAGATTTCACCAGTCTCCAACCTAAAACTTTTTTCTATAATATCATACTACATCATCAGTTATAAAAAAAAGTTTTGGTTGATGCAGATTATAATCTTTCTGTACCTTAGAAACCATTTTCAAGACTTGTTGGAGCCCAAATGCTGGAATTTGTCATTCTCTGGACATTCCTTGATGATTTACCTACACCTTTGAATTTAGATAAGCTGATTCACAGATGCACTAAATAATCCATTGCTGTGCCAATATCTGAAGCTTGAAACCATCAATCAAACACACAAAAAACAGGCATTTATTAATTCTTTATAATGTATTAAGTGCTGAAGATTAAAAGATAAAAATAGCACATTCTTTGCCCTCAGAAAGTTTACCTTTTATAGTAGGACATAGTTTCACACTTACATACATAATTGGGAATATAAAGGTTTTCGTTCTAGTGATATAGCTTTTAAAAATCCAGAGAAGCTTTCTTACTAAGATGAATTACTAAGGAATTTGAGGAACTGACTCTAATGAGATAAAAATTTTGAGTAGAGAAAACTAAATTATGATAAAATGTTTTTCTACATATAGAAGTAAGTGGTCCTACCTGTATTTTGTCAAAAGTAGCTATTGTTTTGAATAATTTATTTCTATGCTACTTGTAATTCATAAAACAACTATTTTCAATCCTACAAAACAAGTAATTTGCAATAGAAATAGCTTTATGTACAAAGTGGTTTCTGGATTAAATGTAAGTACCTATTTTTATAGTCTCTTTGATAATATGTATTCATGACTGAAAGCTGAAAATGTTATTATATCAAATTTTTCTTATTTGGTCAAGCCTACCCTCAGAAACTAAATTACTTCAGTTATGGAAACATGTTTTTGTTTTTTTTTTCAGATAATACTTCAATAAATACTGGATAGATTGGCAGCTACTATCATTGGATTTCAATGAAGGAGGAATAGAGAGTTTCAATGGGACAACACAACCACTGTGCTACTGGAAACACAGGTAAAATGCATTCACTGTTACATGAACATATTTTATATTTAAAAATTTTTTTTTTAGGATATGAAGGGAATTATCTATAATTTTTAAATTAGAAATACCTATTTTCTTAAAAAAATTATTAGAAGACTATGCCTACATAAAGAAAGAGGTAAGGTGATATAGTATTACTGGTCTTGAAATCAAGAATTTTTGAATTCAGATCTTATCTCTGAAACTAACAGTGTAACTGCACAAATCAGTTAATCACTGTATCAGACAACGTCCTCAGGTTTATGGAAGACACAGGTCATGAGTTTTATTAGTAGGAGACAACCATAGTGGATATTCTCCATATTCATTCATAAATAAGTATTATGGCTCCAAAAAGGTTAGATGGTGCAATACACAATATAACATACTTTGAATGTAGTCAGTTATTTGGGGAAGGAACTTTCTACTCTTCAGAATGTGGCTAATCCATTAGCATAGTCAATGGCTAATTATTTCCTTCAGCCTTTGGTAAGAGAGAGTCATTTAGTGAATAGGTTAGTGCATTTATTGAAAACAAGGCTTTAAGCAAGGCGTATCAAAGGTGGGGACTCTTGGGTGTGACAATCAACCATTACTGTAGGGAGTGAATCACAAGTTGGGTGAGATTGAGGGCTAGAAATCAAGTATAGAGAAGCAGTCCCCTCCACAACACGCCTCATTTCCATACCTTAGTGGGAAATCCTAAATTGCTCAACCTTGTTTTAATTCTGCTTAGGCTAATGCCATCATAGAACCTTTAGGTATTTTTTATAGTTTTGGTCCTAGTAAGAAATTTGTTGAGTGAATAAACAAACATTGGTATCCATTTGAATCTCTTTATTTTCTGAGTGTTGTATGCTTAACTTGCATAAAAGAATGCTTTAAAAACTCCATTGTGAACATGGAAATAGACATAGAATAAAGTTGCATTGAAGAGAACTATTTGTTTTATCAAAGCAGAGTTCAAAGACATTATTTTTTTTTAATTTGGCATTAGGCCCATTGGAACTTTCCCCACCACTAGTAATTTTCTTTCTCATCTTCTTCACTTAATGCACAGATTTGACAAGGACTTACTCTCACCTTGAATGACCATGC